>NC_051155.1:224795462-225017821 GCF_013339745.2 Dermacentor silvarum
AGCGCGTCGAAACGCGTTGAAGGTAAGGCGGAGAGGCCACAGCGTCTTACACCAGCTTCTTACACGGGCCGTAACGCGCTAGCACAAACGCGTTAGAAACGCGCTAGAAACGCGGCCTTTCGTTAATGTTGGGTATTTATTGCCATCGTGGTGCGTGTGTCTATGTGCGCTTCGTGGCGTAGTGGGCTAACGCCGCGCGCTCGGAAGCGAGGGGTCCCTGGTTCGATTCCGCGCTACGGACACAACTTCGGAATTTTTTTAACTAGGCTCATTTTTCTCAGACTGGTTACACACTACTACTACGACGACGGGGACGGAACGGGTGCCGCTATAAGGAGCTTCGCTCCTAAAACAATGCTAATATCTACAAACAGCTCTCGGTTTTTTTTTTTTTTTTTTTTTTTTCTGTCATGTAGATATCTCTCGAAGTAAATAAAGGGCCAAAGTTCAATTGTTTTCGCATGCTCCTCATGACCTGCGCACTAGCTAACTAGGCACATCTGCCCCGTGTCTACAATAAGTAAGCAGCTTGCCTATGCGGAAGATTGTCGCGCTTCTAACGGCTTACGCGTGCCGATGCGTACGGTAGGCACTGCACGGAACTGCCGGGTGCGAGGGAGCAATATGCTTTTTTGGCGGTGGCGTTATTCGCAGCATCGATCGGCCGCAGCGTGAGCCTGAGATTACGGCATTGGCTGCTGACCCAAAAGCAACGATGCACTTGGTTGCCACTGCCGTGACTGGAATGCGATCAAATTTAGAGCGGCGGTCGGGAGCAAAAAAAGCCAACCGCTGGAACGGCCGCGGGCACCGATGTTTCGATGCTCAAACGTAAGGAACTCATGCACTATTTCACCCGACGTTCTAGAAATTGTTGCTGTCAGCTCGTATCCCATAACCGACATTACGTACACGGAATAAAAACCCGCGAGAGAGAAATAGAGAGCAGTCAACAACCCTGCCATCCGGTTTCTAGTTATACAAAACAGCCGGTTGAAATTCCATTCCATTCCCTGGGGTGCGATCCGCTATATGTACAAACTATATGTTCGCTACGCTATATGTTCTTATTGGGTCTTTCTTTTTCTTTTCGTTTTTCTCTTAAGCGCGATAGCGTTAAGGGCTCCGCGTCGCAGAAAATCCGGAGTCGGCGTAAGCACCGGCATCGTTGGCGGAAATAATCCTACCGAACCACATCATCCCGAACCAGCCCATCCGGGCAGGCCCTTCGCGTGGCGCAAGGCGTTAGTGAACAAAAATTGAATTTCTCGAAGTAAAATCCGTCAGAAAAATCGTAAAGTACGACTTAACCACAACCTACAGACGTGATAGCGTCGGACTGTAATTTGAATGTAGGAGAAAAAAGCCTGATAAGCAGTCGGGGATCTTGGAATGCTATCGCGTTCCACTCGTAAAGGCGAAGATTAAGCGCCCTACAAACTTTCCTCCCCCTTTTTTTTTTCTTTTTTTTTGGGGGGGGGGGGGGGGGAGTGTTGCCGGTCTGACCTACATTGACCTTGCAAGTGAGCATCGCTGCGATTACGACGACACGACCAACGACAGTTATAACTGTTAAGTGGTCAAATTACGAATTATGCAAGAATTCGCCACATCCTCTGAGTGACGCCGCAGTAGACGTATCCAGATCGCATAAACCGAGTAGCCTTACGGTATAGGTGCAAATGCTAGACGGAGAAAAAGGTAAAGAACTAAGCTAAACTAAACTTTAACAAAAAGAAAATGGGGGGGGGGGGGGGGGGGGCAGCGTACCCGCGTGCTCGAATAACGCCTCTCCCCCCTTTTTTTCCCCTTTTTCTTTCTTTGTGAAGCCCAATCGAACAACCATGGGAAGGAAGAATTAGTTTTACTGGGCATCTGGAGTACTATTCTGGACATTGTAATGCCGCCGTATAGTCAGATTTGGTAATGGTGGCATTTTGAGCCAATCGGAGAGGTCGTAGCAGCCTCGGGGCCAGCTCAGGGCCAATCATAGCTAACAACATGGCGAATTCGACAAAATGGCGGAATTCAACTTCCAGAATAGCAACCATGTTGCACCGAATTTAAGGATGTTTGTTAGAATTAAGAGGAAAAAAAATTACACACTGTGGGAAGACATTAAATTTAGGTCATAGTTTCTTGTTTGTTTGTTTTTTTTACATTTGCACATCGCCGAATTAAAAAAAAAGTTATAAACCTCGAGTATCAAGTTTACAATTTTTTTAATACAGAAATAATAAAAAAAACAATATCACAATTCTGCAAATTGTGCCTACGAGACATCTAAAGTGGACAAACTTGCTGCATTATACATCATGCGCACAATGTAATGATAAATAATAATAAAATGATATACACCGATTATTTGTGAGTGGGACTTTAGAAATATCTTCGTACTTACTGCAAAAAATTCCACGTAAGCTGTAAGCTCGTAGATCACATTTGTCCGCTTTAGATGCTCTGACATGCAATTTGGAGAACTGCGATCTCTACTTTTGGTGCCGAACCTTTAGTATATAAATTTCATGCTTTTATTTTTTATAGGATACCGATTTTCGGCAATATTTGTTAGAAAGTTGAGGCCATTTTCTTCTTTTTTTCTCTTTTTTTTCCCCTTTTGTCCTACAGCTTTTTCTCTTGCATGTACTAAATTTAATTCAAATCAGTCCAGCGGTTGGCTCTCGAGAGCATTTCTGCGTCTTACATGTATCTGAATAGGAAAATCGGTGTTGGCCCCCGAGGTAAACACAGTGACCGCAACAGAATATCCTTCGGAGGATATCCAATGCAAGGATATGAATATCCCAGGAATTATTGCTGAATACGTCCAGCGGGCGTCCTTCACGCGTTCGCACTTTCCACGTCCTATGGACATCCCTTGCATGCGCGTGAGAGACGTCATGGGGTCATGGTGGGCACATTGCACGGACATATGTCATGGATTTTTTTCAGTGTTTCCTATACTGAATATTACGTTGTAGCAGGCGCTGTGTAACAGAAGCGGTGGACAGAACGTCCACACAGAAAGAGCAGACATTAAATCGCGTGTACACGCATGCGCACACACGCACGTTTGCGTTGAAGTGCCTCATTCTTCTAGGCCTTCTGCAGGCACAAGTGGCGTATTGAACTGACTGAATATTTCAAAGTAAACTAACTGCGTCAGAAGATACGCAAAGTACATAGAACACATGAGTTGCAGACACGATAGCTACCGACTATAATTTGAGTATACGAGAAAATATAATTCTCTCACAAGAAAACTAGCTGTTCTGTGTGTTGATCTAAATATGCCTAAATGCAATATGCTTAGAACGACCTTGATACGTAATCTGAAATTGGACGTCTGGCGGATGTCCTATTCATCTCCGAAATGGTGCACGGATACGGGACATGATTCAGTGTTTCGAGGTGTCTAAAGTGCCACGTATACTGACTTACCATTAATTTTCACCAGATGTTCGACGTGTCACATAGTATTGTAAACGTTGGCAATATATTTTAGCGACGTTATGTCTGACAAAAAGGCTGTGCCAAAGCAGCAATGCATAGAATGGCCACCGGTAAAATCTTGTATTCCCTGTAATGTCCTATCAAAATTGTGGAAATCATGAGGATATCAAGGGAATGCCACTGCAAGCATTAATCAAAAGATATATCATTCTTTTTTGTAGATACGTACTAAGTTTTTATGTGGTGTATTTTGTTGCAGAGATTCATGGATCGAGGATGATTGTACTACACAACACGGAACCTTAGACACACGACAACAAGCAAAGTTCATCTTTTAATTCTCTGCAGCAAGCTGTGGATAATCGAAAAACATAACAAAAATACTGTACCATCTTGGTGCACGGAACTAGACCACGGAGAAACTACTATGACTGTGGTCCATCTATCAATCCGTTTGGGGGGTGAGTGTGGGTTGCCCCTGAGAAAAGCGACAATGTCAGGATTAACAGTTCTAAATTTGTCCATCTGTTAACGAAGAGTGGTCTTTTCATCTCCAGAGCCAGGCTGACTACATGTTGCTACGTCACTGCATACGCCTTTTCTGGTCCGTTCCTGGTTTCACGAAAAGTTCCATATGCTACCACTGCCGCGAAGCATGCTGGTAGTAGTAGTCCTCAGCAGGCTGAAAGGAATCTATGCATGCATGCATGTTAAGAGACGTGTGCTGTGTTTGCAATACAAAGAACCCGCTTATTACACCAAATCAAAAGGTAGGGAAATGAGAATTGAGATTCTAAACAGGAGTTGTGTTGAGCAGATGCACCCCCTCAACCTCCCCCTAATATTTACTGAAAAAATCCACAATGACAGCGTGCATCAGCATTCCCCTACATGTTGGCTTGAACCCAAGCGTATGGCAAAAGCCTCAAAGAGTACTGTCATGGTGCAGACGTACAGAGCTGCTGCGCAGGTGCTCTGCACGTGGTGAAACCAATGGCACATAAATAATGAAGTGCAAGCTAACCTCCGATTCTTCCGTGCGAGGCCAACTTCATGGCAATATGTTTCCGACTGCCGTGAAGCTCTATCGTGTTTCGCTGGGAGCAGTAATGAGAGCCACGATCACTGTGCGGCAACTGTGCAGATTATATGCCCCATGGGCAGGTTATACACGCAAACCACAGTATAAACAATGCCAAGGAGAGAAGAGCAAAGGCGGACCTTCGTTACTTTTTAGTCTATAATGAACCTATATGTGTCTCAGAACATGCAAAGACGGGAACTCATGCAGACAGAAAACCACTGCTTGTGTTAACCATTTTTAATTCCTTCAACGAACCATCAACCGGCACATACTGTCACGCATGTACAGCAGAGTTCTCAAACATAAATACTGTACACTGCCAAAAAACATACCAGCAGAAAAAAAAAAATTAGTGACTGCCTGTCATCTATTCAGGTCCCTCACATGCCTATCTGTGTGTGAGGGATGCCAACCTGCCGAACTTATTAAAGCGCATCTTGGATTTCTTCGCAACATATCATAGCCGCCATTTCGTGCGACGACACCTCGGGTAAAATCATCTGGGCTAAAGGTATCTTGAGCAATACAAATATATTGGTGTCAGTAACAAGCCCTGCATTAAAATAAAAAGGAACCTGAAGCCTCTTTTCCTCAGCAAGTGGCTTCATCTGGCCACTTTTTGAGGTTAGAGGCGAGCTGCCTTGCTCGAGATATAAAACTAGTCTATGTACACAAGAATCTCGCATATGCCACGCCACCACTGCACCTCAACAGAATCTCACTTAAGCCCACAAGTGGATACAGCCTTGAATAGCAACTGGCCTGTTGGCAGCAACTCATTGTGAAGTTTTCACTGTGGCTTGGCTTGGCATCTACGTGGTCTTCCTTCAACATCTTATACAGAGTCCATCATACTTCGCTCAGCACGTAGCACTAAGCTGCGTGCACAGATGCACGGGAAAAACATCCCCCACTATTCTCACAAAGCTAGAGAGCCCTGGCAGAGGGTTTGAAAATTATAGCTGAATCTTAGTGGCACGACACATAGCTGCGATTTTATAACATCTAAACCTCTAAGGCCTCAGATAGCATCCTGCATTCTTCTGACAGCACCTCTCTCGGAAAAGTGCACCACTATTTGCAGTGGAAGCGCAGTTTGCATAGGCTCCACAGCATCACACAATATGTCTGGATGAAGTAGCCATGAGTATAGCACGGCGTCTAATTCAGTCAGCCTAAAAGGCTCAAATATAAGCATATCTTCTAGTCATGTATATTTATTTACATAAAGCGCTGAAACAGCCCGAGGCCCAGACCTCACAATGATGGCACTGACTCCCCACTATGCTGCCTCTGATAGTGTTTCAAGCACTAGCCGAGCGTGAACGTTCGGATTCTCAGTAGCTAAAATACAAACATTGAGGCACTGATTACTCTCAGCCCTGCTGAGACAGATAGGCCCATTCTCACGAGCACACACAAAAAAATAAAAGGCAATATTTAAGAACAAACTCTCAGTGCCAGCTGTAAACAAGAGGACTACAACAATGCCTGACTACAAGGGACCCATGAGGCAGCGGCAAATATGGACATGAAATCAGGTGCAATGCCAACAACTGTGCACGAGAATATTTTGACCCGCATGTATCAAAGGCACACACAACAATGTGCAATCAAGCAACAGTGCACAGTAATAGGGTGACTGAAGGCACTCGGGTAAAGGCTGCAGTGCAGAAGACACTAGCTAGGCGAGTCTCATAGGCCAAGGTGCCTTAGCACAAGCAAGCTACGACCAGATGTAAGGTACTCGAAACTGCGTAGACTCGTCACGCTGACCGGAGGCCACACACATTCAGCTGCCAGGCTGGCTCCGTGGAAACCTGCGCAATACACATGGAAATTTCTCAAGATCATCAGTGTACCAACCATGACAGTGGGGCAGCAGGCACACAAGACATGAAATGAGCAGCAGTAAGTATTTCCAATACAAGGATTCCACTGTTTTAACTGACATACCAGGATAACTGCATTTGCCTACCCGCAACAGCATCCAGTTGCATCTGTATAAAATTAATGCAAAACATGCATCTGCATAGTGCAAAAGTCGATGCACTGATTGGCACCGACTCTGGGCATCTTTGGTGATTGCTCAGACATGACTCTGTTTGTTTTCCAACTATTTCTTTTTTCCTCCTGTGGCTGCAGTTGGCCACTTTTTTAGCGTGGCACTTGACATCCCTGCCTGAGGCTGACCTTGAACATTGCAAATGTATACTGCATGGTAAAAGTCCTGCCCAGCAGACACCCACAATCAAGCTAGCTATAGATGCTGCATTCTTTGATCTCCTTCCTCATCAACACAGTTCTGAATGTGCTGACCTCTTCGTACGAGAAAAACAACTAACCATGGCATGCAACACAAAGTACCCTGCCTGACACAAGTGAATCGCTGAAAGCTCGCAAAGCAAGACATGCAAAAAGGTGAACAAAAATATTACAGGGACTCTATCATTTCAACAAAACCTAAATTGAATCCCAAATGTGCACGTTTGACAGAAAGTGGTATCTGGTGAAAAGAGTTAGAAGCGCAATAAATAAAGTAAGGTACTCTAGCTAATTTGTATGGCAGCCTCCGTATTGATGTCATATTCTCTAGTGGTCAATTTCAAGGCCTCTTTCCCTTTAGCATGATGTCGGGTGCAAAGCCACATTGGAACGAGAATCCTGTCCACACTGAAAGTGATTGATTGAGAATACGGCCCCTGTTAAGAACACCTCTGAAAAGGGCTCATGACACCATGATTTCTTTTCATATTTGCAATATACCAGGCTTTTCAAGAATGTCTCAAATGCTAACCTAGAAAAGGAGCCTCCTATGGTAGGTTATTAAAACAGTAAAATACATCTTTTTATATTTCTTTCAAGGAGATATTTCTTATGTTCTTTCCCACACTTTGTGTGGATGGCTGTCTGGCCCAGCAGGTTGAGCCGATCCTAGAGAAAGTGTAATTAATTAGATCAGGGTCGATCCTGGAGACAAGTGTAATCAAAGATATTACAGCGAAACCTCGTTGATACGATCTTCACGGGAACCAGAAAATAAAGCGTATCATCAAAAAAACGTATCGTCCGAAGTATTATTCAACCAAATCGTATTATCGGGAAAATAAATATAAACATATTATCCCGAAAAACATATTATGCAGAATTGTATCATCAAGATCCCTCTGTATATTGATGGGATCGTCCTGATGGTGCACAATAAGTGTCCTTCCAAGGATTTTAATGTGGTTTGCAAAGCAGGGCAATTATAGAGGCAGTGAACCATCACGGCATCCATGCACCTCATATCATTAACTAATGAAGCTATAGCCAATAAGCATCTCCGCAGCATACCTCAGCAAGCCTACCAGAAAGCTATCGCTTGACTTTGACAATCATCCTCCGGTGGTTTCCACTCAATTTTGGCATGCATCTTGGCAGAGCACCACACATATTGTGATAGTGAAGTTGAAATGAACAAGAAGAGCCACTACACTGAAGACAATGACAAAACACAGCCATGCTCAAGCTGTCTTTCATGTTGGTCAGCCCTGTGTTTCTTGTTGCATAGTATCTAATTAACCACTTCATGAAGGTACTCCTTCACATAGTTAAACATATGCATTGTATGTGCGTAATGTTTTTCTTTTATTTTTTATTGTGCCTAACTGAAGAACTTCAACGTGTAGGCTGAATGCATAGTTATTCCTCTTGTTGTTATCGTTTGAAATAACTGAGGAGTTTCACCTAATTAAAAATTTCTCATTCAACGTAATTTCTTTCAAGTCAGCAAAATGAAAGTCTTTTTGAAGGTTTCCATTGTGAAACACCATTTATGATACCTTTCTGTACTTTGCCTAGTTTAAGCAGCGTGACTATCATATATTTCCTCCAATGTCAAAAGCCTACACTTCCCTTTTTCTTTCACGCTCATGAACACAATCTCAGGATCCGACAGAGCTAAAGCAATAGGACTTTTGTGCAATTTTCTTAAAGTCAATGCCACGTAATAATTAGAGTTAAGGAACACAATCTAACAAGAACCCAGCTACAATTACAGCAGAAAGTGCAGTTCATATAAAACATGCAGGAGGCAGAACATCATCACATGACAAATAACATTTTCCACTAGGAAACAAGAAAACACACAGATGAGCTGTTTTGGTAACCAACGCATCACAATGGTAATTTTTAATAAATTCTATTACCATACATCTTCAATAGTTCACAGCATATATAATTTTCAGATCCTCATTTTAAAGGTGGCAAAAAAAAAGAAGCAATGCAAAAGCAACTAACAAATAGTATCAGTCACTAATTAGTAATCCCACAATGGCCATAGCATTGCTGAGCTTATAGTATTACAGGTATTTCCACTAGTCATTTTCTGATAATTTCACTAAGAGACCGTTTGCCATCGTTGTGTTCTTTTAGTTTCTACTGTATGAGCAGCACCACAACGCCAGTAGGAGGTCAAGCAGCGCCACAACTCATTTGTTTAGCAGCACGTACCTTTTTCAGGGAGCCCTTGCCACCGAAGTTGCGGATCTCATCCATGAGGATGTCTCTGGTGCCAATCACAGAAGCCTGAGGATTCCTGGCTGCACTCTGTAAACTCGACTGGCCTCCAGCGGCCAACTTACGAGGTCCATCACATTCAGATGTAGATCGCTTCACAGCGGCCGCACTGCTGCGCTCTGGCTGGTTCGTGCTGTGCGCCTGCTTGACCTCAACAGCACTGGCATGCCCATTCACTTTGACCACAGAGTGAGCAGAAGCCAAAGGTTCCACAGTGACACCAGACTTTAGCGTGGCCTGCACAATGCTTGGCTTGTTGTTACTGCAATTGGCAGCATTCTCTGTGACGTGCAGGTGTTGCTCCGACGTTGCACTGGGCTTCTTTGCCAAGCGAACAATTTCACTTTGGAGGTACGGTGGAAGGGAACGCCGGTCTGCCACGCCGCCCTGCTGACTGCTTGTGGAACTTTCTGAGCTTGCATGTACATTGGTCACAGTTACCCTCCCCTTGTCAGAAGGTCTTGACTGTAGCTGCTGCACACTTGTGGCCACTGACAATTCCTCATGGTGTGTGGCCTGATCCTGAGATTGAGACAGCTTTTGTTGAAGAGAAGCCTCTTGCGACAGCTTCTCGATGGCTTCCGGAGAAAATCCACGCACCACAGGTGCTGAATACAGGATCCCTGTGGGCTTCTTCAAGTCTGGCTTAGGCTTTGCCTGAGGCTTTCCACCTGAATTCACCACTGTCCTTGCAGAGCCCTCATGTTGTTTGTTTGATTTGCTTACCTTCTCTTCTACACCCTCCAAGCCCCCAACAGCCCTTTGGCGGTTCAGTGTGGTGCTTACGGATGTGGTCGCTCTCTGATCTTCTCTCTGATCCTTCCATGTGCCGAAGCTCACAACAGGCGCAGTCATGCTTTCTGCAGAACCTGGCTGTTTAAAAGCTCGGCTGCGCTCCTCGATGAGACTTAGCGGCCTCACTGGCTTCACTCTGGGCAACGTGGAAACTCGAACTTCGTGTTGGCTGTTAACGACAGAGCTGTTGCAAGCTTGAGGCTGCTGTGGTGCTGCAACAGCTGATGGTGCCACAGCACTTGGCACTATTCTCTTGTCTTCGAGCAAATTTTGGTTCGATTCCAGTTGCTGCGTCCAGGCCACAAACTGTTCCTGAAGCCTCGCATATTCGCTCAGCAAGATGTCTTTCTCTTCCTCAAACTGAAGCTGCCCTGCCTCTCTCGATACCTGTGAAATGCTGTGGCTAGGACGGAGGTCTGCTGTGGACACTGACTGCTTGCTGCTTTGCTTCAGTGCTTGATTGTCACTCTCCCAGCTGCCAATCTTCACTGTAAAAGTGGCATCTCCCTCAGATGCTTGCTTTCCATCAGGTCGCGTTAAGGTTGCAGATCCCCCAGCCGGACCAGCTGCTGCTTTAGATGTCACTGCACGCTGCGCACTACTAGCACTGCTAGGAGAGATGACTTTGATGTTTTTGAACCTCTCATAGTTTGGCTTGATACAATCACCACTATAAATGTCATCTACAACCTCGGTCTTATAGGACCCTAATGACCCTATGGAGAAAGAGATAGGGCCACCAACAACGCTTCGAGGTCGGGATGTTTTTTCAACCTCCTGCCTTTGACTCAGCTTGGTTTGTTGCTCGGGGGCAGAGGTCTCACATTTCTTGGCCACTGGTAAACCTTCATCTGAAACCTCCCACACAATTTCCTCAATGTGAACTGTCTTTTCTGCAGCATTCGGATAGCTGCTCATCTTGACAAGCTCTTGTCGATCCAAAGAGCCTGTTTGCAACAGCTCGCGACTCTTTCCTTGGGCATTTTCTACTACAGTACAGTTGCCTTTCGGAGCATCTTCACTGCAAGGACCAGAATGAAAGCATTCCAAAGATGTTCTTTGCACAGTTGTTTTAGCTTGACCTCCTTTTTGCCCCTGATTCACAACAACTGTTTGAACAAAGACCTCTTCTTCAGGTACAGAGCTAGGTAGCTCTTCTTGCACTTTACAGGTGCTCGTTTCCAATGCTGGCTCAGGCACATTATGTGTCTCTGCAGTAGATGCATCTGCTTGCCTCGTGGACACCTTGACTTCCTTGAGACGATAAATTTGCAAACTGTCCCTGCGAGGCATTGGCTGATTTGTGATCACTGAGGCACTTTCATCCGACTCCTGATCTTGATCGGGGATGTTCGACTGCATTGGTACATGCTCCTCTGAGGTGACTGCAGACAAACTTGATGTTTCTGAGCTACTACCTTCATTGGAAGGTTCAGACTGTTCTTTCTCCACATCCTTGACTGTCTCCTCCGTAGGTGTCTTCACAGAGCCCTGACACAACACTGCTTCTTTAAGCACCACAGATTCAACTATCACTGTGGTTGTTGCAGAAGTTACTGGAATGGAGGCATCTTTCTTCTCACATTTCACATCATTTCCGCCCGTTGCACTGCTGCCGATGTTCTGTGTTTCAGTGCTCGTGCTGGCAGTGCTGTCCCTGCTTCCCAGGTCATCGACAAGCCCACTGTCATCTCTCGAAAGGTCACTCTTTGGCGATTCTGGCTGCAGAGACTCTGTTTTTATTATGCTTTGGGACACAGCACTCGTCTCAGAAGCACCACCCGCTCTTGTTCGAAATGGTGATGGTGGCTCGGGAATTGTGTACTCCCAGGATGCACTGTCAGAAACGCAGGCTGAATTGTCTGCAGCCAATGAATCAGGATCCTCTATGGAATCAAATGTGGCATCGATGTGAGAGAAAACCAGCTTCTTCAAGACTGCTTCATCATACTGGCTTGATCCATTATCTACAAAGAGAGCAATAGAAGAGGACTGTGTAAGTATGGTTAATATACGTAACGATGGAATGAGTAGGCAACAAAGCCTCCTGACACTTTTTTTATTGTCGTAATCCAATTGGGACTTTCTCAATATTCAATTCCTTAAAAATGCGGTCGAATAAAAACATTCATATGGCAGACCTCTTCAAGGCACTGTTCTTAGCTTATTTTCAATTGACAATAACTTAAAAGTGAAGTTTCTTTAGGACTGAATGAATAAATATCCCATCGGAGAGCATTTGTATGAGATGTTTCCCCTCAATATAACATCCTGAATTGTACAGGATATTGAAAATCGGCTAGCATAGCAACAACAAGATTTATAAACTTCTCATTGTGATGAATATGTTAAATATGAGAGAGAAATAATGCCAAATATATTGCATGCGCTGTAAAGCCAACATTCACAAGCTGCATGAAGAAAAGCACTGCAAATAAATATCAAGGTCAAGCACTGCCGGCGAAGTTAACCATATGCAGATGCAGACACCGTGTTATGATAGATTTGAGCAAGATGTAAGTAGCAATGATTGCAGGCACAATAAATAAATCCCAATTAGCTTGTACATATCAGTGGTATTGTATAAAACAAGTTTCTACAGATGTGTATTGGCAATACAGAGTGCGAGGAGTGCCGAGATCCTGTCGACTGCTCCCCAACTATCAGCACGCAATCCCTGCTACATGACGCTACAACTGTGACTGGTGACAATCTGGTTCCATGGTGTTCGGCATACATTGAAGCATGCATGGCCAAGTCTTGATAAGTCAGTGGCACTCGCAACCAAAGAGGAGTTTGCTTCGTGCCAGCGTGGTGCAGTGTGCATGCCGTGCACCTCGCCGAGGACAAGGTTCACCGTCCAATGCTCGAGGATGATTGCTGATATTACCAAGTTTGTTGAAAGAGTATTGGGGACTTTTTTCTAATACCGTGCAGTTCGTCTTGTTTTAAAGTTTTAACTAATAAATGACATTCATTTTGTTCCTGCGACCACCTCTAGCAAAAATTCTAATAGAAGTTTGTATTAGTTGTATAAGTTTTGTATTAGACCAATATAAATTTAATAGAAGTTTTATTACAAGTATAATACAGTTTTGTATTAGTTGTATAAGTTTTGTATTAGGCCAATAGAAATTTCTATTAGTCGTACTGATTAACCTATCAGATCAATAGGCCCTGTGTATTAGACTTATTAGTCTTATACAGTGTTGAGTGTCTACTAGTATCTCTATTAGACTAATAGGTCCTATTGGCCTTATACAGATTGTTGCTGGTCTGAAACAACATGTATTGCTGGATTCCGCAGCTCTTGTTTGCTGGTGAAAGTTGATGAAAAAATAGACTAGCAGACCGCTTGCTTGCATGGAGACGTGTGTCTATTTAATCCCTGAAAAATTTAAAATTCTGCTGTACGATTGTGCAGCAGACTGCGTTCGCACGTTTGCATTAGTTTCAGTGCACTAAGCAAGTGAAACTGGCCATCTCTCGGCGACATACACAAAAGCACCGTGTGCCTACATGGTCTTGCCAATTTTGCTTCACTGAGCCTCGTCGCGATGAGTCGTTGAGGAAACAGCTAGTGTTTACAGCACAGCGAATACTTCCTCAAGAAAAAAAAAGAAAAAAAAAGAGAAAAAAACAAACAGCCAGCCGTAACCTACAAGGCAGAATCGCGTTGCCCGGTCAGCTTACGAACGACTAGCTAGTATACTCTAGAATGACAGGTGCAATAGCAGCAACCATATTTGTTTGCGGCTGAAGTTTCGTCAGTGTCGTATTTTCTGTTGAAGTGCGCATAAAGTAAATGTTAAACTTTTAACCTAAATTGATAACTTGATACCGCATATAAAAGGCCGTAATATTTATTGACATCAAAGAGCAGTATTGCAGAGAAGGGGAAAACAGCGGGCAGGAAGGACATAAAACTGCGACAGTAGTCAGCCGTAGTTGCGCACAGCACATGTGCCATGGCGGCTGCCATGTCAAGGTAGGAGGCATTGGTCAAGGCGAGGCTAGCGAGGCGTCACGCGAGGTGTGCGTGCGTGTTAGTGAATGAACGATGTGTTTTTAAGGAACCCGTGGTGTTAGCGTCTGCGCAATCTCATTCGTGCAGTAGTATATTCGGATAGTTTTATCTATGGCTGCTGTTATGACTTCAAAACAACACAAGCCAACTGTTTTACCCCTGTCCTTCGCGGCTTTGTGGATCTATCAGCGCGCATCGATGTGCAGCGTTTTCCCTGGCGCCAATTTACCATTTCAAGGTAAATATAATTCTTATTTATGCTTCTGTAGTACAGTATGAAGTGTTTTCTTCTCTTTTTTATCCTGACGGTGGACGTAAGTACTGTGCCGTCGGGCTAATTGCTGTGTGCGTTGCAGCAATAACATGCCTGTTTCCGACAACACTGTGCAAAATTTCTGTCTAGAGTTCCTTATATCTGTCTACAGTTTCGATGGAACACGCATCTTATGTTGACTTTGTTGCCTTATAATTGTCCTGTCATGTCAGGTGGCGTCATTTTTTATTATGATAAACATTTTGAGCTAGCATATATCAACTGTCCTAAAATATTGCGGAGCCATATTATTCTAATTTGGAAGCAAATATTGCCAGCTTAAAAGTTTAGTGGTAGAACTAGCACCCCTGCTTTCAACTGATTCTATATGTGTGTGTATTTTGGTGCCCAGGTTTTTTTAACGACTTCATCAAAAGGACGTCCTCTGGTCGCAGTCAACGAAAAGCTCTCTCAATCAAGATTGCTGACCTGACGAAGATCTCAAAAGAGGAATCTGTAAAAAGATATGCTGTGCTAATAAATGCTTCTAGCAATTTTACCTGTTTTTCGTTCTGTATCTGGTGCATTGCACCATTTTCTGTCACAGCAATAGACCTATTAGACTAACACTAATAGACCTATTAGACTAATACACTAATAGGCCTATTAGACTAATACACTAATAGACCTATTAGACTAATACACTAATAGGCCTAATAGACTGTATTAGTGTCAATAACCTAATAGGTTATTAGTTTTTGTATTAGAATTTTTGCTAGAGACTCCTGCTAGTGCCTGCTCTTGGTGAGGTCTTCTCGCGACAGCAGCCAAGAAGCCAAGTCGCTTCAAGAGGAACAACTACTGATGACAGCAAGGCTAGTGGTACAGCAGGGTGACCAAGACTAAACCATTTGGTTCTTTTGCTGTCTCTAAATCCTTCAATGGCCACAGCTGTGATACAAATGATTCTTTCCGATAGGCAACACCAGACTGAGGTAATTGGGTGAGAAGGCAAGTTCAGTTGATGTGCACGTGCACCATCGTCATGAAGCGGCCAAATTATCAAATCTGACAGCAAAACCTGAAAGCAAAGAACATACGCATTTCACTAAGCAATGTGTGCATACTGACTACTACAGAAGCAAATATGGAAGGCCATAATCTGAAGCTATGTCTGCATGTGCCATCCCTTGCTGATGTCATCCTTCTTTACATGTAAAATAATCTCAAATGCAGTCGCATTCAGAGAGCTCGTAGCCTATCCTATATGAGGAGCAGTTTCTCAATTGAAGCTAGGCTCCTGTCTCTATATCTGTCAATCCAGCAAAGGGTCAGTTGTAAAAGCACTGCCTTGCCAGTTCAGCTAGTCCACTAATTAGAATACACTGTCTTAGTCAAAAGTTGCCATGCCACTGTGACTGGTGGGAAATGCTATTCCTTGAACCCTTCCATTGAAATCCTCCATACCATAGCCCACCAATATTGATAAAAATGGAGGGAGAGGGCCAATTTCATGCTAGCTATGAATCCCTCTTTCATAGCAGCATTTTATCATCTCTAGCAGCATTCCCTTTACCTGCTTTATTGCTGCATTTCCATCACACCATCACATGCAGCCAGGAAAATGTGCTAGCCACAGCGACTTTGTGAAGCAGAAGAAAAAAAAATTATTACTAATTAGGTTTTATGTGCCAGAACCACGACCTGATTATGAGGCACGCCGTAGTGGGGGACTCCGGAAATTTGTACCATCTGGGGTTATTTGTGTACCTAAATTTTAAGTACACTGGTGTTTTCGCATTTCGCCCCCATCGAAATGCGGCCGCCGTGGCTGGGATTCAATCCTGCGACCTCGTGCTCAGCAGCCCAACACCATAGCCGCTGAGCAACCACAGCGGGTCCAGCAGAAGAGATTTATCTGGCATTCATTATGCAAAGTGTTGAGTAAAGAGTTTCGTCCAAGCACTAGTTGAAAGTCACAAGATACAGTCCAATTAATCAGGTACTTGTGCATGTATAACTCAGCTGTGGTAGCTGGGATCAGCTGTTGAGACATCGTTCAACCATCAAAAGAACATTACAAGTCAAAGCTGACGTTGTCTCAGCAAAATCATCATCATCATCATCATCATCATCAGCCTATATTTTATGTCCACTGCAGGACGAAGGCCTCTCCCTGCGATCTCCAATTACCCCTGTCTTGCGCTAGCGTATAATGCAAAATAATGCGGCCACCTAATTAACCCAGGTGTTGCTTATCAATAAAGCAATGTGCAGACCGATAGGCAACATGCAGATCAAACAGGCACATGCTTTGCATTACGCAAATGTGCAAGTTCATGCAGAAAGGGAAAAAAATGGCAGAGGCATGTGGAAGCTTGTGAAAGCCAACACCAGTGGAGTGAGTGAACCTTCTGGGGCAGGTTGCCAAAGTGGAATGGTTAGTAGCCGAGGTTTGGGGACAGGGCCTTGATTAGGGTTCCCTCCGACCAGGTGGTTGTGCGTCGCAGGTGCCGAGAAAGGTGACGGTGGGGGCACGAGACTGAGCTCTCTGAAGTGTAGCTGTTCACCTTTCTCGTTAACAGCCGGCGAGGATGGCTCGGCAAGTCTTTCTGGCACGTCTGGGTTGGCAGCTGTCAGTTGAGAGAAAACAGACACAGCAACAGCTGATATTAGACTATGCCACATAACAATCTCAAAAGGACAGTGACCTGTTGTGCAGTGGAAAGAAAAGGAAAACAAGTTCGACACAGAGAACTCTCTTTTTTACATGTATCCCTGTAACAGTTCAAGACAGCTTGCACTGCACATAAGCTAAGTAGGTCAAAGGATACTTGGAACTTACATTCATACTGCAGCGCATAATTGAAGGAAACACAAACACAAAGAAAAAAAATTTACACAAAGGACGAGCGTTTGCTTTTCTTTGTGTGCATGTTTTGTTTCAATATAGCACTGCTAATATGATTACAAGCTCTAACAACCAACTAGCCTGCCTTTCTGCCTTGACAGTCACTTGGAAGATGGAGACCTGAGTTATAATGAAACTAAAGGAGACCAAGCAAGAGGAATAACCGAGTTAGCTACCAATGTTTCGACAAGAGGGTCACAAGTGCAAGCAGCTCCAAAAATCAGTCGGTTACTTATATCCAAAACTTGTTGCAGGAGCAGTGCACTCACCGAAAACACTTTTATTTGCAGTAAAAGCATAGATTACTTCCAATTGCTATCGCTGTGACTTAGTCCTTTTCTTGAGCTAGTCAAGCCGGCAAGCACATATAGTTGGTACTGCACCGACGAAGTCCTCTTCATAGCGGCCCGAGGATATGTTGGCAAGCTATGGCGGCGGAATGAACGCGAAAGCTTTGCTTGCATCAATAAGTGCAGTGCGTTGGAGCTGTGTTTCTTTTCTTCAGTTTTTCGTGCGCTGTATGGCTGCTGTGAAAAGGACTTCATCAGTGCAGCATAAAGATAATGGGCAGTGAGCTCTGTGGTATCCCGAAATAAGCTGCGACAACCTTTCTCTCGCCGATTGAGATCGCTTGCAATATACTAGCCTTGTCTTCAAGTGAGAGGGTATTGCACTCGGTACTACCATTAAACGTCGGCATAACGAAGTCATTGAAATCGGCAATTTCCTTCGTTATATTGAAATTCGGACTTTTATGCAAATAAGTACAGTCACTGCTGGATTTTTTTACACGGAAGGTGCCACAAACTTTTCCAAATTATCGGGCAGTTAAAAAAAGGAAATTTGAATGAGGAAAAAATTCATCTTGTTGAATTTGAGACTGGGTGACGAAAGATAGTTTCATGTCACGTCAACAATATCTTCACATTGGTGGTACAAAGTAGCGCCAGCAACGCTTTCGCTAGTACGCTGCCCCCGTGGCTGATGTGTCGCCTGCAGCGGGACAACGTTGTCATGAAAACCGCCGGCAGCGGGGAGCAAATGCTTCATCTGCCTCTTTCTTCACCGCCTCTCCAGAACTCAAGATTATGCAACCTCCAGTACTAAATGCACGGGAAGACAGCACATGATGCCAGCCATCTCGGCACGCCCACTCATTGCTCTTTGCACACACAGTAGTTTACCCCTAAAAGAGGGCGCATGGGCTGCGTATGCTCTCAGCCACGCTGCAGTTGTTACAGCGAACGGTAGTTTCGTTCTGACTCGGTGCATGAGTCGGCCACATGCCTTAACCACCGCAAAGTCGCTGTTCATAATCGCGTCGATAGCGGCCGCGGTTGCGACAAACAGTTGTTTCGGTTTGACTCGGTACAAAGCTGTCGAGGTTGCAGAGCACCGGTTACATCGCGATGGACGTGCGATCTGTTGGCAGTCAGCTTACTGGCAAAAAAATAATTGGGATGTGCACGCAGTAGTGCGAAGCGTGTCGCAAATAATGGCGCGCGCTGCGGCCGTGCTGCAAAGGAAGTCGCGAGGCCTCGATTGCCGCTGCGAGAGCCAATCAGTCACGAGATGACGAGAATTGCAGCTTCCGCACTGCTTTTGTGCAAAATAGCAAAAGGATTTGCTCATCCTTATACTAATAAAATCGTGCTGGCATAGTAAGCATTTGCTTATTGTTTTCTGGATACCCTGATGATTCAGCATTCGGTTAATTCGGACGTTTTTTCGGTCCCGTGAAATTCGAATTAACTAGGTTTTACTGTAATATGTGATATATACTATTCGAACTATTCGATTCGAAATTATTCGACCAAATCACTATTCGCATCGAACCTCAAATTCATTATTCGCCCATCCCTACTTTTGATAGATTTTGCGCATGTATATCATGCCAGAATGATTATTTGAAAAAGAATTGGAAGTTTAACATCACATGGAACAGCTGTTAAAACAGTAAAAAAGCAGGACTGCAAAAGTGCTAGGACTGGTAACTAAACCTTCATCTATGTACATTTTATTTCACAGTTATGTTGTTAAGAACACAGAAACAGCTCTTACAAACATCCGTGTTTCATTCACTGAACAATCCTTGAATCGTAGGTGGCATGAAGGGGAAATTTTTTGTTTCCCTAGCCATAACTCCACCATCATCAAAGAAAGAAACAGCTCAAGACTTCGCTAATCCACTATCAAACGAGCTTAACAACCTAAAACCATTAAATGCATGGCAAGAAATGGCTTTTGAGTTCAACAAAAATGAGGGCAGCTTGCACTAGCTCACTGAAGGCTGCAAGGCTGAAAAAACAGCGTAGCTGGGCGTCCACCAAGGTTTACAAGTGTTGCTAAGTTTTTACTATGTATTACTATGTTATGCCAGGATTTTACCGAGTTTTGCTATTTATTGCTATGTTATGCGAAGATTTTACAGAATTTTTTCTATGTATTGCTATGTTACGCTAAGATTTTAATGAAGTTTTACTATGTAATGCTATGTTATGCCAAGATTCTTGCAAACCTTCATCTCTCCGTGGTCGTTTTCGGTGGGAAACGCTTCACACAACACTTGCACGGCGACACTTCTCAAGGTCTCGAACCGAGTTCAGAGTAGACAGGTTGACGTCAAACCACAGCCAATCACTGATGCGGCAGCTGTGACCAAACTCGACGTTCAAGAACTCTCGCTCAAATCGGCCGTTCGCGCCACCCATAGACATGTAGGTTTGACGCTGGAAGTTACACATGACACGATAGCCAGGATCACTTTCTTGGCACTTGCGATCCCTCAGACAAGAGGGCAAGGTACTCGGGCGAGATCTTGCGCTCTTCGCTGTCGCTTTGACGAAGATTCACCAGCACGGTATTCCGGGTTTGATCGCAGCCGTTGCATTCGTTCATGAGCAGCAGTGTGACAGGCTTCCCATCAAGCATCTTCCTCGGGGGTTAGGTACTTCTTCGGCCGACCCATGTTTTTAGGCGGCGCGAACGATGTGCTCGGCCAGGCAATGTGCCGCCGTCGCGGCATCATGGAGCTTTATACGAAGGGAGCGTACGAAGCGGCGCGCAGTGACGTCATGGCTTTTTTTTTCTCCGCCTACATGGCTGTGGAAGCTTGGCAATGTACGTGAAGTGGCGATGCAACATGGCGCGGCCGGGCACAGACATGCCAGGTGGAAGTTACAGTTGCTAGGCGACGCATAGTGATGTCAGAGCTCGGCGGAGTTTCTGCGAACGATTTGTAGCTGAACATCGAGCTTAAACAGCTACGCTGTTAAAACACAGGAAAGCCAACCTGTGCCAATTGAAGCATCAAACCACGACTGAAGCAATACAGCGAACCGTGACGATCGTTTTTGCAATCAGACTGACACACAGCTTCGTTCTTTTCATGTTGTCTGCTTGGCTCCTGTTATACAGTCCCCATCGGCCATGTAAGAGTCACTTCTCAAGTTAATATCAAATTTTGACGAACCGTGGCATGCTGTATTTGTGCTAGCAGCCTGGAGATTAGGGGGTGGGTAGAAGCACTAGCGAAGGCCTGTTGTGGAGAGGGTGAGCAGCGGAGACAGAGAGCATGGCGGTGTGCTGCATGCACTACACGGATCGCGGTATCTTTAGGGATGCTGAGAAAATACATTGGTAAATGTCAGAGTCGGCTCTCTTGTATAAATTACTCCATGCCACCATCCTTTTCGGCTGGCCCTTGCATGCTTTCACTCGCACCCGAAGCATACAGCACGCAGGGCATAACAAGATCTTATCGCTCTTGGACTTTATACGAAACATGACACTGCTCTGCTTCAGCCGTCATTCTTGGTTGTGCGGCACGTGATTTGAGAGGTGCGTTCACAAGCAGCCACTTGCAATTCAAAAATTTGACCACCTGCGTCTGCAGAAGTTCCCATTTATTGTCTCGGTATTTCTTCGCGGCGGCAATGAAATTTTGTTATATAGAAATCGTGCATAACACACTTCTTTATATTGCGGTTCTAAATACTTGGTGTTCTATGGACATGAAGTTATAAAAAGGTAAACACGCCGTTATATCGACAATTTCGCTATATTGAGGTTTAATTGTACCAGCTCTATGGCCTTTACTGCAACTCATGCTTGTCACCTGCCACATGGCAGCAATTACAGCACCAAATCGGGCACTGACGCAATTCACATGCGATACAATGTTCCCCCTAGTGGCTCTGATCAACATCGCACTCGCCAGCTTACGGCTTCCGAGATCTGGCGGCACATCTCAGAGGCCATGAAAAGTCAAATTCGCCACTTCTAGAAAAGACACTGCTCCACTTCAGTGACCGCTATCTTCCACGCTGTGTGCGATTTAGCAGGTGCGCCCACAAATACCTGCATGTAATTCCATCATTTCACCATTGGCTCATGCAGAAGTTTCAATTTATTGGCTTGGCCTTCCTTTGCAACAGCAATGCAATTTCGTTATACTGAAATCACGGATAAACACACTTCCTTATATAGTAGCCTTCCAGTTAATGTGATTCCGGTTAGCCATATTTTTTGGTTAATTCGATCCCAACTGAATGTTCTGGCCGGGGCCCATGCATTTCTATGGGCCCAAGCTTTCATTATTTCGACCCTAAAATTGGCCTTCGTCGGATAATTCGAACTTGGCCAGTCAGTACACATGCGCCTACCCCTGTGGTGACCCCAATGGCAACCCCTTTAGTGACAGTGTCTGTCTCAACGAAGCTTAAAGGACAGTGAATGCAATGAACACACACAGCACCTCTCGTCGAAAATACCTTTTTTTTGGCCAGCCCTAACATATTTTCAAGCAATAACCGTAGCTCACAATGTCTGTGCGCTTGATTTATTTTTTTTTTCCACAGAAAATGGCCCGAAAATTCCGTGTGTGTGGTGCAAACAGATACGAAACCAAAACTCTTCACAGCGACCCTTCATCTATGTTGTTTTTACCGCATAACACAAGTGCATTGTGGCGAAGCTGACTTTAGGAAACCGGTCACCACGGTACAACCCAATTTCTCTTGCTAAAAAATCGGGTGCACGTTATATTCTGCTTTGTTTAGAAGCTTTAATGTAATTTCTACGTTAGTTTTCTACTTTGGACAAATAGAAAGTGGTCACCCATTTGATTTGGGGGCATGTTAGAATCGGGCAAATACTGGCAAACGAATTAGTGTTTTCGTGTTTTTTCTGCATGTTGTTTAATTTGACCCAGTAGATAATTCGATCAATTTCCTCGGTCGCGTCAGGGTCGAATTAATTTCCGGAAGTTGACTGTATTTAGGTTAAAAATACATGGTGAAGTTATAAAAAGTTAAATACCTTGTTATATTCAGGATTTCATTATATCGATATTCACTATATCGAGGTTTAACTGCGCCATTCATTGTCTTTCATCTGTCGTGCTGTTTATCTACACTGAGATATGAAGTTTTTGTGACCGATTTCTCTGTCAAGGTACGTGAGACAAGGCCAAGTGTTTACCTGGCTGTGTACTGGCTGGCTTGGTTGTTTCCGCTGCTGGTTGTGTGGCAGCAGGTGTATGCAGTGCCAGTGGAGGTGGCGGGGGCGCTTTGCGCTTCTTGGCGTGCCCTATTGTACCAGCCTCCGATATGGTGCTCTGAGGCCGCACTGCCCTGCTACCAGTCTCCACCGGTGCGCTTCGTCGGTGCACAGCTACTGTTGTCCCGGTGGTGCGTGACGGACTCTCTTGCCTTAAGTCTGTGAGGAGAAAGGAGACGTGTGAGCCGTCTCGTACAGTGAAGTAATGTGAAGGCAAGCAACATGACTGTCTGACTGGCATCATGCTGCAACAGCACGGGCTTGTGTGCTATGTGCACCAAAAATGACGACCTTCCGATTATTCAAAGTGGATTCACAAAACAGACTGGATTGATGATTCAGTCAAAAGAGCAAGCGTAGCATGGCACGTCACAGCTTATTGCAGTGAAAGTCTGCGGGGTTCAAAATCAGATCACTGTTCGGAGCACCTCAGCTATGTCGTGCTTCCTCTGCGGAGTGAATCAGTGATGTGGTCTTTCACGAGAACCTGCCTTAGGACTACTGCAAGTGACAGTATACCAATGGAGCTCTAAAAAAATGTTTTCTCAAAGCTGAACTTTCCTTGCCACTGTTTCTTTCTTCTCTTGTAAGCACGATGGATGGTGCAGAGCTGGGCTCAGTGTCCTGCTCTGCGATCTTTATAAATGATGCTCGGCAAGTTGTGCATAACCATACTGAATTATTCCCTAGTGTTTGTTTTTTGTCAACAGGCTTACACATATGTATGCTCTATTCTCCTGTACAAGGAAGCCAGCCAGTGGTGTATGCAACTCTTAGTGGCGTAGCAGCATTGCTAAATGATTACAGAGGATTGAAACACTAGAAAAGGCTAACAAGAATGGTCCAGAAACTTCTTGCAAAAGGCTTGAGCCACCTTTGGATGTAGCTACTGCTTCTTTGTTGCCAAGGCCTTTCCTCTACTTTTCTGCCAACCAGTAGGACAGGAGGTACAGGTGTGCACATGTATACTGGTGAACAGCATCTACTACTATACCCATTCAGTTGTGCATCACGAGGCTATGCATTATGCCTATCTCAGTTCTTCACCAATGCATTTGTGAATGAGCTGTCTTTCGACGTAGCAGAAAAAAAATTCGTCAAAGTGGCATTTTGACTTCAAAGCCATCCTGGTTCAACATAAGTAAACAAATTTTAATGCCGAGAGGTTGAAGTAAGCATGGCAGATTGCTGACGAAATGTTTTGTAGCCTCCTACTTCACCTTGAAAATTTCTTTTTACATTAATTTGCCACTTCTGATGTCGACGTGTCAGTGACAAGTTCACCCACCGAAATGACCCAACTGATCGGTCTGTAGCTAGAATTCCTTTAGATAACCCAGACAAAAAGACTACTTCGTTCATACACAAAGTTATCATTTTTCTACTTACATATATGAGGGAATGACACCTGTGCATCGGACATAAAGGTCTAACCTTCCACAGGAACTACAAAACCATACGACTTGGAAAAATCAGTATAATTTTACCATTTTCACACAAGTTTCATACATGACATCACTATTTAAAATTTAACCAAGGCTACAGAGTGAGCCACGACCTACACTTTGTCAATCTTTATGTGTTGCTGAAACTTATTCAGCACAGCACATCAGCGCAGTAGCAGTACATGCCTGATCATCAACGCAGACAGTCACTTTGCCAAAACAGGACCTGCAGAATGGCTTTAGCAAAAATAAATTACTCAGAAGAGCTTCCTTTTTATGAAGGGCCTTCTCACCAAAGGTATCGCTGGATATATCATCCGGCCCATACTGCTCTTGACACAAATAAGGCAAAGCGGTGATTGCCTGGCCAAAGAGACATCACATCCTCTACTCAGTAAATATTTCTTATGATGCCACCTTCATGAAATAGTTGCTGTGCATGCACATTGATGCCTTTGTGCACTAAAAATGCCTAGAATAGGGTTCTGCAATAATCTAGGCCACTGTCCTTTATTGCCTGTGCAGTGAACTGGCATGCCACAGAAGCATGCTTCTTCGAAATGTTGTACAACTCACTCCTGTGTTCACACTACAATGCAGGTGAGGATGGTTATCCTATCAGCAAGTGCGAAATGTGTCACTATGTACAACAAAGTTTGTTATAGATATTGCAGCAAGAAAATGTTCCAGCACAACTTATCTACAATGAGTGTCAAGTTATGAAAAAGCATTCACAGAAAACACACACACACTTTGTACAGACTACATTATATCATTGTCCATTTCATCTGCTGTGCCCATGACAGCTATCTCAAAGATGGTACGTGCTAAAGTATGACACATACAATTCCGCAGCTCTTGTCAACTGTGACTGTGGCGCCGAAGACAGTTACTCATTTACCACGCGGCAGCCCGGAACTTGATTCTTCGCAAGGGGACTAAAATTTGATAATTTCTTTATTTCTTTTTTAACCAGTCATCGTATCGAAGCCAGACAGATGACTAGCCAGGCCAACGTGGGTAGCGGTAGGCAAAGAATGCTATCGCATTAAATGTCACCATTCATAGAATGGGTCCAGACTTATCTTCGCCCAGTGCATGAGGATAGAGAGACAATCTGTGGTGCATTTGATACTAGACTCTGAAAAGCAATGGTTTAGTAAGCCATTGCGGCTAGGTGCTTTTGCCAGGCTAGATCCACCAGCACAACTTCAACATTACAGATCAAGACTGTCAATGATGCAGTGACATTACTAGCTCACAAGACACTGCAGCATATAGTGCTGACAGACTTGCATGAACACTCTGGCAAGTAGTGAGTTCAAGAAAACTTTTTACCTTTTCTGTGTCACCGTAACGCAGCATTAGATACACAAAGATGACCGAGAAAGCACAGAATAATAGAGTTGTACGTTTCATCATCCTTTACACTGATTGGGAACGCACGCACAAGCTGTCTTCGTATACTGTCTATATTCATGCAGTTTATGGTTCATCAAAGCTTTAGGCTATGGCACCAACAAAGTTAGTGAACAGTATACCGTCTGGTAACATCACCTTCCCTGGCTCTCTATCAAGAGCCAGTGTTGAAATCTCCAAAACTGATAGCATCACCACAACACACAACTCAAAGAGGGGCGGAAACAATTTGTAGAAAATTACCACTGCCCGCCACCCCAAATCTGCGTAGCCCTATCCTGTCCACAATAAGAAACCATCATGATGTTATCATGGTAATGACAACTACTAGACCGCTACTGGCATCGAACCTCAGAGAATTGACGCTCTGGCCAAGTGGACCAAGACAACACCAACAGAGTGATGAAAATGCTACAGTGCATGCAACAGTCTTAAAACACGCAAGGGAAGCGAACAAAATTGCACAGTGGAGCCACGGGTGCTGCTGCAGAAGAAGGAAGTTCGGTGAAGCGTTGGTTTGTGGAAACCCACCTGCAGCAACTTGTGATAGTAGCCAGGTTTGCGATGTTGCTGTTTGCCCAGAACATTTCGATGTCAGTGCAATCCCCAATGCGTCATTACAGCAAATTTCACCTTAACAGCTGTTTATTGTCTCTAAAGTGTAGGAGATCAATGTTGGACATATCTGCAAGAACTCTTTCATCACCTTTCCCTGTCGATTAGCTACCTATTAACCCTGCTCTAGAGCAGCAGAAAAGAGTTATGCTTCTTCAGTAAACCTCCCAACTCCTGTTGTTTAAAGACAAAGTAAATGAATGTGTTGAATGCAGAACGACACTGATTGTCTGTAAGAGGTACGTGGTTATCATTGTGTTGTGATTAACACATCTTCTTTCCTCTCCCTAATCCATACTCACTGCAGTTGGGCCTCCCCTGCACTGCCTCGGGTGAAGGCGTGTCTGGCAGATCACTCAGCACTGACGCCTCATGGTAGCCACTGGAGTCCGAACTCTGACGTGAGTGGCCCGCACCTTCGCGCCGGCCTCCTTTGGCTGGGAGCGTGGTAGTGTCACTCTCCTGCTCGGGAATCGTAGGCGGCGGGGACGCCGGCAGCGGGGGCGGCGGCGCCGGCCGCTTCTTGCTCGTGGGTCGTGCAAATACCGTTGGTAGCTCGTTTCGCGTAGGCGACGTCCCTCTGCTGCTGGCACCGTCACTACTTGAGCCCGTCAGGCTCTGTAGTGAAGAGAGAGTGATGTCCAAAGCAGTAATTTTAAAAAACCTGTTCTTGTCCTCGCAGAGCACCACTAGCTGTGAGTGCTGAGTAACCCACACATCCCTGCCTACAAGCATACACGTGCAATCAAGGGCACAGATGCACAGGCTTTCAATGAACACCTACACTCAATAAAAGGGCTAATCAGGGTTTACATAAAGTGAAGAAATAAAAGTGATAACACCACTATATTCAAGTGAATTCGTGTGCATGAGCTTTCCATAGCACAGAGCCAGTCCCCAAGGCATTGATGGTCAAGCTGCAATACATGTCTCCAAAATGTGATGCAAACACAATGAAACTTCACGAGATCACTTCAGTTTAAGTGGTCTTTTAAAGCAACTAACAGCATGCACCATCCCACTGCGTTACAGTCATCTGCAAACACAACTCGGAGATATCGAACACAGAAAAGGATGCAGTGGCAACTACCTATTCAAGTTTATGTGACCACAACACATGAGCAAAGAAACAATAAAAGAAATGCAAGAAGAAGCAAAAAAGGACTGTTTCATCAGGTATCCTGTTACTGTGCCGTTTTTACATGATACATAGCTGCTTACAAACTAGCCCACCCTGACACTTCTTTAAGGTTTCTGTATAATTGCGCACAGAGTCATTAACAAATTTGACAACCACCACAGCATGAAAATAAACAACAAAATGCTCTGATAATTTACCGAACAACCTTACTCACCCCTTTGCTACCCGAATGGTGCGGGAAGACCTGGCTTCCTCTTTTGTTCTCCTGGTTGAGAGAGTAGCTCATGATGTCCGCTGTGGAGTTTTGAATGTTGTTTGCCAGTGCTGCAGAAACAAAGTGTCATTGTTACCTAGTGAGCAGAATTCAACTAATAGGCATTCCGGCTGACTACATGTTAAAGAGGCAATCAAAGCGCAATCATGGTTGAAGAGAGATGACGAAGATGGTTTGGGTGTATGGAAAAAAAGATGAGAGTAGCATCTATAAAAAGGCAATTAAAATTGATTTTGAAGGCAAGAAGAGATGAGGGTGGCCTTGAAGAAGGTGAAAAGATGGTATAAATGCTATGCTCAAAGCAGTTTGTACCCAATTTCATCACCAATTTCATCGCCCAATTTCATCACCAGTCAAACATGTGCTGCCATTCATCTGCGGCCTTGTGTGGAGCTGATGCGCATGGCTAACGGTGGTCAGGCACAGTGTGTACTGCTGGCTGTCAGATGCAGCAGAAGACATTTACTAAGAAAATATAAGTTAAGTTTGAATAAAAACGTGCAATGTCACTTGTAGAAACATTTATGGGTTTATCAAAAAGCAAGAAGGCCAAAGTCCCGCATTGCATCAAGATGCATCATACATGAGGCCGCTTTTTACGCACAAAATCGCAAACAAGTGCAAATGAAGTCACATGATGCAGCGCTAGATCACAAACATCCAGATAAAGTAACTAGATGGCAGTATATTTATCACAAAAGATGCTATTGCCATCTACACTACAGCAGGATTGAACAAGTGGTTTATCTGAGCACCACTTTTGCATCACTTGCATTTCTATGCAATTATGCGCCTATCATCATCTGCGTAATATAATTACATCAAGAAAGAAAAAAGAAAATGCCTTTTCCTTCATGCAACTGCCACAGCCAAAGTAGCAATTAGTAATAATGAGACCTAACTGCTGGCACTAAACGTAGCGCCGAGCGGCTCACCTGCTCTTGCCTAAACGTGCAGACCACGAATTCTCCAAACCTTACAGGCTTTGTATATGTTTGAAGAACATATACTCCAGCTCAAATTGGTTTTACTAATATACCGCACACTAAATCATGAAATCATTTTAGATACATTTAATAGGTCTGCTCTTACCAACACTACTAACAATACAAGATTTTTCGCTAACAACAATTTTTTACTCCCTCGAATAAACAGTAATTATAGAATGTTTACTGCTCTTTTTATGGCCATTAAATACTGGAACACACTACCACCCCATATTGAAGCCTTCCGCACAACATTAACATTCAAGAGAGATACGAAGAAATATTTACTAACGACACTACTGGCTACAGACTCATTACTATGAGTATATATTGTGTACAGAATTATTTTCCAGTTTTCAATGTTTCTGTATTTATCTAATGTATTGATAGCTTTTATTTATTTTTTATTCTATATCTCCCTTTGTCTTCTTTTTTTTTCTCCTTCTTTTTAGATGTTTTAAATTTTTTGTCGCATAGTGCTTTGTAACACTTGTACTTTGCGTATTGTGAGCATATATTTGTTTCTAATTATCTGTTACACTAACCTCGTGTTCTTTGATATGTGTCATTCCTATGTTTCCATAACGTGTCAATTACTACATACTTATTTATTCATACGCTGTATGTATTTCATTTGCTTGTATTTTGAACTTCAATTATTGTAAGCACCTTTCTTGTATTTGATTATTTGCTTCACTAACTTCGTGTATTCTGATGTCTGTTGCTGCTATGTTGCCATAATGTATTAATTACAGCATTGTTAAATTACTAATAGGAGGTCCCCCTAACAGTTCTTGTAACTCCGGGACCTCCTTCTGTACTAATGATGAATGATGAAAAAAAATAAAAATAAAGTAACAGCGTGACTGCCTACAAGGATAGCCTGAATTTCAGTGGCTACAATGAAAAAGCATCGTACGAAGTGACAGGGGTATATGTACCGTATTTACTCAATTGTAACACAAGTTTCTTTCCAGATTTTTGCTACCTGAAGTCGATCCTCGCGTTACAATCGAATACCAAAGTTCAAGTTCATAGTTCAAATTAAATTCAATTCAAATTCAATACCAAATCAACGAGTGAAAGCGCGCGCGTCCCTCGCGCACTTTCACGGAGAGCGAACGCACGGCGGAAAGCAAACGCGAAGTCTTCCGTTGTGCGAAAGGTCGTGGGGAGGATGGGAGGGAGAGAACGGAGAAGACATTTAGCTGCGGCAGTTCCCCTTGCGACCGGGCCCAAGGGGAACTGGCAAAGCGCGGGAGGGAAGGGGCGCGGCTTCTACTCTGCCACCATGCTGCGTACTTTACGTGGCTGCGGGCTGTCGCGTGCACCGTATCTTGAAAGCGATCTCCACACGGCTCTTACTTTTGTATCTACTGTGCTTTCACTGCTCAGTTTTCGTTCAAGCGAAAGCCCGCACGAACCTTCGCTCGCTGCTGCTTGCGCGCTTGCTCACGCTAGCGTTTTGACAGCGGTTGTGCGCGGTCATCGAGTGTGGTCTATTCATGTTTGCTTGTGCGCACTGACACCATGCTTGGTAATTCAGTTAGTAAGCTAATGTGTCCAAGTTTATACATCCGATAAAACTACTGTCCTTACTCCATATAGCTCTGTACTAATTTGCTATTGCAATTTATGCTTCGCCTTTCGGGCGAAACTGCGACTTTTTCATGCATCTGGTGGTCATGCGTTACTTTAGCGGTTTTCCTTTTTTTTTTTTTTTGCTGGACGCAACAAAAAGTCACCCCTCGCGTTACTTTCGCAGTTTTATTTTTTCTTGGTGGATGCAATGAAAAGTCACCCCTTGGGTTACAATCGAGTAAATACGGTATTTTGAAGCATTACCACTTCTCTATTCAAAGCTTGCTCGATCACATTCTAGTATTGATTTAAATACATGCTGACGTTTCCAGGATGTCAAGTACAGTGTGACATGGTAGCATTCGAAAGTATTTGCATGCAAAAATGCTCCAAGCTCCCTATCTGTAGTACAGCACACAAAAATGTTTCGAAAGGAACTGTGGCAGAACCACTACAGAACTTTCACCTTTTAGCAAGGTTGGCCCCAGTCCCAGAACAGCACAGAGGGAGGAATGAAGAAGACATCAAGAACACCACAGATGCAGAAAATATGCAGTGTATTTATTTGCATACACCATAAGGTCAACGGGAGCATGCAGCACGAGTTTTGGAAGATTATACCTTCCGAAAATGTAGAAAGAAACACATCAGGGCGACATGTGCCTCGCTTCAACTCCAATTGTTTAGTGGAATGTTCAAAAGCGTGCTCACAAAGACGGTAGCAAGGAGTACGAGGCCATGGCAGTCAACCTTAGAATCAAAAATGAACAGCCAATTACATGTTCTGTGCAACATATTGTCCACCCAGTCATCAGATATCCATTTACTGGCACTTAAGAAATTTGGTGCACTGTTCAGTGCCATACCATGGCTCCATGGCCAGCCTCTCTAAACACGTAGTGGGGCTCCTGCATAATCAAATAGTATGAATACCTATTCTGCGGCCCTCCAAAGCCTCTAAGGATGATCTTAAAGCCAATAAGATTAAGGAGTGTGAATAGCATAAGGATATGAATGAGTTTTCAGAGATAGTGGCCCATAATGAGAGTGAGACATAGCTGATAGGTGATATTGGTGGTGATGGTGATGACAATGAGTGTTTTTATGCTAGAGAAACGCAACAGTACAAAATATTAAGCCAGCCGCAGATTCAACAGATCAAAAGGCGGCACACATGCAGTAAGCAAACAAATCGAGGAAAGAAAGAAGCAAATAAAGAAGCTTTGGGCATCACAGAACTCCATTTACACACAACACAAGTACACCATCTGGGGAAACAATAAGAATCATAGGTCAGCATACTCCCTTACGTGTACAGTGGCTTATACTTACTCCACACTGATTTCACAGGCATGAGATACAGTGCTAGTGAGTGTGGAAGGCTGTGAGTGGGCGTGAGAATCACGGGAGTGAGTGTCGATCAGTTTGGCGCTACATGAGTATGAACAGGAGAGAGTGCCAGTTAATGCGAGTACAAACGAAAGTCAGTGACAGTGATTTCGAGTGGAGATGTGTACGTGAGTTGACGCAAATATGAGCGTGAGTGGGTGCCGGTAACTGTGAATGGAACTAGGACCATGAGTGAGTGTTGGTGAGCATGAGTATAGGAGTGTAAGCAAGTGTCAACAAGTGTGAGTACACATGAGTACAAGTGCAGTACATAGCCTACAAAAATATTCTCGAGTCAATATGAGTAAGTATTCACCCATTCTGCCAGCCTATGCAGGCAACAGAATTCAACAATTGCTTGAGCTTTGTAGAGTACACCACCATTAGCAAAACAGTTTGAATCAGGCTTAGTGCCTAATATGAAAAAAATATTTTATCATTTAGGTGGAGTCACTCTAAATGTTTACTTCACCCAACGGTGCTGCTTCAATACTGAATACAATAATTACTAGCCCAACGAAAAGCAACAAGAAAAAAATGGTATGAGTTTAACTGGCATGAATAACTTAGCTAAATGACATGTGCACATTCAAATGCAAAGGAAACACACAAACAAGAAAAGCAAAAGCTACTGATGACAACGGAAATCAAGATTCCCCAAATAAACAGCATCATGCACTGTGACACAACTCAAGATAATGTCAAGTGCTCGAATATACTGATGCAGTAGTTGCTCTTAGAAGGTGCACTTCTGCCATGGCCAAGGACGTCAATATTTCTACTACAGTTTATTACAGGGATTCCTTTGCCAGAGAAAGCACAGCCAGTCAATAGGGAGCTAAACTTACATTTACTAAAGGTACAGCTTTAATAAGAACTTCTACATTACCCTATGAGCCATATTTGCATTCAAGAGGCCACTGCAGCTCAACTTCTATGAAAACATAAATTTGTTGCGCAGATGTTCCCAAGAAAGCTACATGACATGTAATCTCATGCCAGATTCAAACGTAACTGCTGCTTGAAGAAAAATGTTCTGTTCCCTCTCACTTCGCTGACAAGTGTAGTTATAATGCAGATGCAGAGATGTCAAGCTTAAGTTTCACACGCAAAGACTTTAATGTTGAGAAATATCATCAGGTGGTGATTTCAGGAGACACGCACAGAATGGGTACGTACTGCGATTGGAAAGCAGGGTGACCTCTGAGGCCCCATACTCCTGCAGGGTGCAAGTGAGGTCCAAGGGTCGGGTGGGGATGCCTGGCCGCACTAGCTGGTAGCCCTGGGGATCCAGGCTCTTCTCAGTACAGACATTCTGGCGGAGCTCCCCCAAAGTTGTGGTCAGTGGCAACCGCAGGACCATCAGTTGCTGGCGGGGAAGGCGCACCTGGATGCGCTGCGTGGGCTGCACACCACAGGATAACATTTCAGTATGGTAAATAGCGGTACATCAAAGAAAACTTCAGCGTTTTTTATAAGAAAACAAGTGCAAGCATTGTAAGTGCACAAAGAAAACTGAGCAGTACAAATCAACAGAAACAATAAAAGATGACGTGTAACAACTTGCTGCATATTTTTTCACTGTCCCTTGTGGCTTGCACTGCTTGGTTTTATGTGAAGACACCCTAGCTCGCCCGGTTAATTATGCTCTTTTGAAGCCATAAAAGCACTGAAACAGCAAGAAGTCCAAAAGCTGTCGAAGAATAAATATTACACGTGAAGTAAGGATATGCGATCAAAGTGAAATGTAGAAAAAAGTAATAAAATAAAATGCAAGGAATCTTTGCATTTGCGTTGAATCTTTGCAAGGAATGTTTGCGAAACCGCAACTTTGGTTGCCGATTGCCGACGAAGCTGCACTTGTTAGTCCTAGCCGCCTAAGCAGTGCAGCCAGTCACCGGAAGCTCACCGCCCAATATGTTGACATTCCTAGACCTTATCGGCAATTGAGCGCGAGATGAAATGCACTAGCTAGACGGAGGGCCGTCGTAGCGGAATACGGATCCACACGCAGCCCCCTCTGTGTGCGAAATGTCTGAGAGCAGCGTGCACGTTTTGGCCAGCAGGATGGTTTGGTTGGACGGCAGTCAGCAAGCCATGCAACGTGCCGATACCCTGCCTACAACCTCCTCCTCTGCGCGATAACACTGATCACACGGTCGCCGAAAAACCTTTGCAGGCCCGTCGGAGGCACCCTGTTTGAGTTTCTTTCACATAGACCTGATTGCGATTTCTTTTTTTCATCGATATTTGCGTGCATGCTTATAACGAGCATCGAATATGCCCAAGGCATTTTCGTGTCCAAGGCAACTTCCGTTATTAAATAATGAGGTTGGACTATATGTATACAGAAGTCATCATCATCATCATCAGCCGATATTTATGTCCACTGCAGGACGAAGGCCTCTCCCTGTGATCTCCAATTACCCTTGTCTTGCGCTAGTTGATTCCAACTTGCACCTGCAAATTTCTTAACTTCATCACCCCCCCTAGTGTTCTGCCGTCCTCGACTGCATTTCCCTTCTCTTGGTATCCATTCTGTAACTCTAATGGTCCACTGGTTATCCATCCAACGCATTACAAGGTCTGCCCAGCTCCGGTTTTTCCTCTTAATGTCAACTACAATATCGGCTATCCCCGTTTGCTCTCTGTTCCACACTGCTCTCTTCCCGTCTCATAACGGTAGGCCTAACATTTTTTGTTCCATCGCTGCATGGGATTGGGTCGCATGCTGACAAAAACGTTCAGAGGAAAATGTGAGCACAGAGAGAAGAGGAAAGGCAGGGAGGTTAACCAGATGAGAATTTCTGGTTTACTACCCTGTACTGGGGCGGGGAAATATGAGTTCTAAAGAGTATAAATAAGTGTGAAGAGTTGATATGCTTTCTTATGGTAGCCAGGAAGAGCTCCCACTTTCATTTGGAAATTGACAGATTGGACATGCAGGAATGGATACTGACACCATTGAACAGGAAAACGTAAAATAAAAATATATTTATGAGAGGGAAAGTTGATATGTTTGCGAATGTAGCAGGAAGCTACAAAGAAATCGGCATGGATTCTTTGGAAAGAGCATCACAGACGAGGAAAGATTTCTCCAGGCCTGGAAATCAAATTTGGCACCAGTGCCTTTTCTAGGACAGTTATTCTATCAATCGGGCTAACCAGAAAAACCACTAGGCAAGCATGTCACGATATGCTATCAGAAAACTTTCAAATTAGTAGATTGTTGGGCCCCTCACCTCAAATGGCTTGGAAGGAGGTCTCATGCCTTTCCTGTGCCAGAATGCAGGATCGGCAACTCCTCCGGAAACGGCTGGGGCCCCTTTGGGCACAATCAGCAGGTGGCTCACATCGAGCGAGCCAATGGCTGTGTTGGGCTTGCATGTCAGCATGTCGCCTCGCTCATTCGGTGCTTGCACAAGGTGGCCACTCGGATTGATCTTGTGCGCCGTGGCCACCTGCACCAGCAGGTCCATGACGGGCGTTCTGAAATATACGAGAACGCAGAATCTCAGCGAAAAGATTGCATATCTTTCCATGCAACTGCAGAAAAAGCACAGGTACAGGTGTTATGAAAAGGCGTGATCCTTAGATGGCTTACTTATGCAGAAAGGTTTATGCATTAAACCTCCTCTCTCAAGTGTCACTTGCAGTTTGGATTCTAAAAGACAACTGGATGATCAATCTAGCTAGTCCTCATAGCATTAACAATCACTTGCTACTTCCTTTCCAGATCGTTATAAAAGTGGTTCCTTGTTAATATATGTGAAGACAAAGTCACTTAGAAGATTCCTGTTAGCATAATTCAAACGGGGTATCAAGGAATGTTCACGTCTTTTGACAAGCCAGTTTAATTGTAAGGATCAAAAGGTTGATTGAATGATTGATGGATTGATTGGTTGGGTTTAACGTTCAGTGCAACAAAAGGGCTACGAGAGACTAGACATAGCTGAGTGTTCCCAAATACTTTTTTGGCCACCTATAGTTCTTTAAAATGAAGTAAAATCTTGGTGCTCACGCATTTTGGCATTACGATTTAGCTCATTAGAACGTGGCCACCGAACCCACAACCTGGTGCTCAACAGCAGAACACCATAGCCACTGAGACGCTCCTGCAAGTGTTTGTGCCAAAACCTTTCCTTTATTGTAAAAGAGTGCTCAGCACATCCTGAATATGAGGGGTCTTTTCAGTTAGCGCATGTAAACAACGTAAAAATATGACAATACACATGTAATACCATATGTTGTCATTCCTTTCTATGTTCTGCCATTGCACTTTTTATAACATGCATACTACATGCCAAGTGTATCTTCTGATGATCATGATGACCAAGTTAGGTGGAATACTAATTAGCTAGTGGTGGATTCCATTTAATGGATGATTATTATGTCATGCCTAATTGTAATTAGGTAGAACACAATGCAAATTCAGGGCACACCAAAATTGATATGTAATTCACATAGCTAAGTTCTTTGTTTGTTGCAGTCAGTGCAGGTTAACACATGTACAGCTTAAGCTATCCAGCAGTTAAATCAAATAGCTTAAGCAATACCACTGTGTACCTTGAACATTATGTGACAAACATGGAGCACACATGGCAATTCATACATCTGCCAAAATGTTAACACAAATTCAGCAATAAGAAGGGCCCTCTATACTGTGGCTTCTGTTGCATGCCTTACGAAAGGGTTTTCTTTCAATTCTATTAATTTCTTATCAGCCAGGGCAGTGAGTGAACGATACTGGTGATAACACGCTTGGCTGCACACCATCCAACGACTAAAAAGAATGGAAAATAAGAACAATCATTACACAGTAAAGCCCCAGATCAATTTAGCTATCAGACTGCACAGCAACATCAGTATGTCAATTATGAGAAGTGTCTGACTGCCAAAGGCGTACCTTTATCTATACTTGCCATATCAATCGTAAAATAGAACACTCTTGTAAGCCTAAGCATGGGCAACATTACTCGCTTTCGACAAAACGAATGGCGGTGCAGGCTTTTGCAATTTACTAATTAAGGACAATGCGTATATTGACATTTTTACCTAAACACAGACTGATGACAGTATTCCACCATTGTGATATCATGAAAAGCAGTTGGCTGCAGAGCACCCAATTTCGAATTGACAACACAACTTTCAAAATCTCACTGTCAATGTGGAAGGAGTAGAAGTAATGCGCACTAGCCAATCATGCAAATTTCATATGCAAATGGGGATAGCCGATATTCTAGCTGACATTAGGAGACAGAAAAGGAGCTGGGCAGGCCATGTAATGCGTAGGATGGATAACCGGTGGACCATTAGAGAGATCGCTGGGAGAGGCCTTCGTCCTGCAATGGACATAAATATGGGCTGATGATGATGATGATGATGATGATGCAAATTTCTAACCAGAATTTTTTTAGTATATATAATCTAAAAAAATTTAACTATGGGGTTTTACGTGCTAAAACCACGATCTGATTATGAGGCAAATTTCCGTAGTGGGGGACTCCGGAAACATTTAATCTGTTAAGAAAGTTACTCGCCTAATTCCAGCTATGATGTTAATTACAACGCGCACAACCGGGACCTATAAGCCGAGAACACTTTCCCCTCATGTAACAACAAATCAGAGTATACTCCTTTCTTGTTGAATTTTTGTTGCACCCACATATATATGCATACTGCTGTTTTCTTCTTCGTCAAGGTCCATTTACACATACGCGCGCAAGTTCGGCGCAAACTTGTTACGCAAAACACGCGAGAAACCCCCAACAAGAAAAAACTAAAATCAGTTCTTTAACAACGCTCATCGAAAGGCAAGGCACGCTTCACCATTTAATTAAACTTCGAAGCCTCCAATACGAGAAAAGAAAGAAAAAAAGAAAAGGCCGTGTGCTGGGGAAAAAAAAAAGAAAAGTAAAGGTGGTACGACAGGTCGGGGACGCATAAAACATACGCACGCTGAATGAAATGCTTGCGAAGCAGGAATTTTGCCAAGTGAAACAAAGAGAGAGAGTGCCGTGGCCGCGAGCCAAACGCGCACAAAAATGGTGCTCGGCTGACTCGCTGAATCCGATGCCGATTCGTATTGGCTGACAGCGCTAAACGTTGCAACTATAGTACAACACAAAGCATTAAGGTAATCCGAACGTGTCGAGCGCAAACTAAGAAAAAGAAAAAAAAAATGGTGTGCAGCCGAGCAGGGCTGGGCAAGCGAGCTCCACGTGATACCGACGTGTGCGAGGATTGTGCGCGCCTACGTTTTTCTTCATAAATGACAGTTCTAGAGTACAAAACGCGAAAGGCTCGCGTTCGACCTTGCGTACGCAAGCCGCTTTGGTTCTCCGCTTAGCGCAGTTATGTTTATCAATCGCGGGCGCAAGCGGCTTCACGCGGCTTGCGAATGCTGGACATGGCTGAACTATATGCAGGGTGTCCCGCGTAAATTGTGCCAAAATTTAAAATATGTATATATTTATACGAGTGCCACGTAGCTGGACAGAACTAAGGTAATGTTGTTTGCTGTCGCTTGGAGCAAGTAAGACTTTTCTTGTATTCTGCCTAATTACATAACAAGTTATTAATTAACTTCTTAAATATTAAAATCGGAGTAAATTCAATCATAAAATTTTAGGTCATCATGAAAAATTCCCGGTCGATCCTTCTGTTGCTCTAAACATGCTACATAAATGTTTTTCCCAAGCCTAAATAAGCCCCCAAAGCACGCGAAAAGTGTCGCGCGACTGGTCGCGCGGCGGCACTTTTTCGTGTTTTGCGGGTTCTCTTTCTTTAACGCTTGGGAAAAAACTTATTTGTAGCATGCATAGAGCAACAGAAATATGTGCCGTGAATTTTTCATGATGACCAAGTAAAATTTCTGATTGACAATTTTGCGCTGATTTTAATATTTGCGTTTAAGTTTAATATTTGAGATTTTGATATTTCAGAATCGGATCGCTTACGCTAAGCGACTTTATACTACGTCCCACAAACAGCGTGCGCACGCAGACCCGAACGCTGCATGGGTTCCTTTGCAGGACGTGTCGCAACCACGTGGTCGCATATAAGGTCCCGAATATGAACTGCCCCCAACGAGCCCCCCCCCTTTGGTTGCTCCTGTTGTCCGGCGCCGAGCTCGTGCGTGAAAACCGCGCTCTGCAGTCGTCCATCCGCGCCGCTTAGGCATCGAGGGTGTAGAAAGCCGCGCAGTAAAAAGGAGAAAACGCGCAGAGAAAACCATACGGAGACGAACGGCGGAAAGATTTTGCCATGCTGGCGCAGTATATAGCGTCGTTCTTCGGCGTCCGCCCCGGAGCCACGCGGCGACCATTAGAATGGCTCCTCCGCGCTCTGCCGCGCTTTCCTTTTCCAGTCTTTTGTCACGCGTGCGCATCGTCGTCGTATTCTTTGTCGCGCGCGCACGTACCCGAACCTGACCGCGCCGGTATCGGGTACCGTTTCCTCTCGAACCTAAGCACCCCGCACTTGGTGTTTTCATGGCCATGGTTATCTAAGCAAGCAAGGGTGCGCAGGTCCGCAAAGGATGTCCGAGCTAAAGCCCCTCCACACACGTTTTCGCTGGCGCGTGGGTGGAGGGGCTTTAGTCCGAGCAAGAAACGATTTACTTCACCGGAAACTCGAAAATGAAAGGTCCAAAGAGTGGCGTAGCCACAGAGGCACGCCTACCGCCCCCGAAATGCCTGTTAGTACCCGGACCCTCCCTCCCTCCTTCGAAAAGAATTTCTGGCTAAGTCAGTGCATCCAAACTCACGTCAAACCGACAGGAAGACACCGCACCGAGTACAAAAGGTAACCTAATCTGCTCACCGTCACGGCTACGTCCATGATGTCACGTGACAGAGTCATGTCTTAGAGCACACTCCTGCTACTCTCGGTATGGTATGTCATCGCGTTCCATCAAACTTTTCCGACGCCTCGCTTTCCAAGACACTCGAACGGACACAGCCTTCTTTCGAGAAAGAGGAGTGCTTACATCCGAGAGCTTTCGTTATTATTTTTGCGATAGGAATTAAACGGACACTCCAAGCGAATTTTTGCCGTCGCCGTGAGGTTCCGTATATATTTAGGTATATGTATGCTATACGCCATGCCGTGTTATATGGAATGCGACATATGCGGGTTATATCTCTAAAGTTGTTCATACCAGGTCTTCATTCTTGACAAAATTATTCCTCAAAATTTTGAGAATGGCAGCCAACAAACATATGTCGTGAAAGAAAACACCGACAGCCCATGCCTTTTGTCTTAGATGTTCTCAGACTTAAATATTAAAAGTGCGAAACAATAACAGAGCTCGAACCTGAAAATTATGTAATATTATGGAGCGGCTGTGCACAAACCCCGGGATCAGCCCAGGAAACAGGTTTAAAACATACCCGATACGGAAAAGCGGCGGCAAGGTCGCTAAGAAAGACGTTGGCTTTAATTACCAAACATAAATAAAATTGTCCGATGATAGGATTCAAACAGAGGGCCCAGCACAACACAAAGCTCGTTTTTACTTAGCTTACGTTCACTTCAATTCATAGTGCCACTACAGCTAACGAGTGTTATACTTCGTGTAATATTCTAACATGTTGCTATCGCATTAAGAATGTCAAAGTGGAAAGAAAAAAAGCATATATATATGCTGCGGACCGCCGTCGGGAGTTGCACTTCTCTCCTCGTAGACGCAGGACGTGTGTGGTGAACACGTTTTAAATCATGGTTCCGGGACTTCAAAGAAGTGCGACATAATGCTAACGCACTTATCTCGCATTTACCGATAAATGGCAACTGAAATTGATATTTTTTCTTCTTCTTCAACGTCTTCCTGGTTTTAATAAAGTTTATTCAGTCAGTCAACGTCTTCCGTCCTGTCAACAGGGAAGGAGAGGGTTCGGGGGTGTGCTTACATTCGAGAAAGTGCGGCAGGTACACGCGAAGGCTGGTGCGCGCCCCACAGCCGATGAGAACTTTCTTTACGACTGCGCCAAAGTTGCGCGGCCGTGCCAAGAGGAAATCTCGCCGGAGCGCGGGGTTTTTCTTTTCCTTGATCTATGCTGCGTACGCGACGCACTCTCGGACAAAAGAGGAGAGAGATAAAAATGAGAGAGAGAGAGAGAGAGAGAGAGAGACGTCGTACACAGCTTACTGACGACTTCGCAAACATAAAGAAAACAAAGTGAAAATGAATTGAAATACACGTGTCCTCTACGAAACGCTCAAAGAAGGGTGAACTTAATAAGGAAAGGTGACAAACTGACGGAGCGGGCGTGTGTGTGCGTGCGTTTGTGTGGTGCAGAATGCGACTGTGAATCGTCGGCTCGCATTCGCTTGCGAAGGACAATGACACATCAGTTTGAGCTTAAATCGGCCGGTGCGTGCTTTCTTGTTGGAAGAAGCTGTAGTACGTGCTTTCCAGCTTACGCCTGTTGCCGTATCTGCAGGAGAACTTCCTCTCCATAAGCAACCAACATGACACGCCCAGTTGTTCTCGTCGTGATTACATACGTCAGCAATGTGCTGCCCACACCGCAAATTATAGTGCACGTTGACGCTTTTTCATTAAAACAAAAGAAAAAAAAACTTTCTGTATAAGTTTGAATATCTTGCGTATTAAGCCAAATATCCTTTGAAACTTTCTAACATTTGGAGAGTTTCGCATATTCCTTATTACCGTACGGAAAAACACTTGGCCGTTTTGACCGTATGGCAAGTCCTTCCGGTCGGCAAACCGTATTACCGCACGGTTGATACGTAATACGCAAGACTAAAACTATATTTACAGAGTTTTATTTTAGCACTGACGCATGCATCTGCACTATTCTGGAGTAAGTGGCGGCAACAGCCCACGGCACTCATTATAGCGAAGCTCTTGAGAAAAGTCTGCACGGTAGGGTCGAAAAACTCAAGATATAAAGCTATAGGGAAACTGGGGAAGTATAAAAGCAGGAGGGACAGCAAGCTGACGCGCAACAGCTCTGACGTAGGAAAGGTGCCGTTTATGGCAATTACCGACGCTACAAAAACTAAAGTAATGACGGAAATCTCTAGTAAGGAAAGCGGGCTCTGACACTGAAAGAAGCTTCCTCGAGGAAACACGTGACGGAGGCGACGCAAGCCACGTGTACGCCTCCAAAGCCTTTTTTTTTTTTTTTTTTTTTTTTTTTCGCGATCTCCTTTCCAAGCAGAAACCATGGCCTCAGAGATCGAGCGGCGCGCGCAGCACACCACGCGTCATCCTGTCTCGGAGACCATGCATAAATGATGCTGGTTACGCAGATGTTTGGACAGAGTGAATGACCACAGCTGTTCAGTAATAAAGCTTAAAGTTGGCAACAGTCGGCTAATCTGTATACCACCTTCTACCTGAAATTAAATTGACGTCATCTACAAATGTCGATCATATAGGTCACAGCCGCTGATGAAGTACTGATTCCCGAGACAATACACGCACGGCCGAGCAGAACTCAACCTGATCGTCGAAGTTTAGATCTCGGGTCCAGACATGACGGGCTGGTAAAAACAACACAGGGTACACGCCTTAAGTCCCTCCATATACACGTGCATGGAGGGGGCTTTAGGTAGGCCAATTATCACTTACAGCGACTCGCCCGCTTTCCTAAACACTGCCGGCTCTCCAGCGTGCACGCGCCGCCGAAACTTCACTCTATCGCCACGTCGCCTTCGCGTCCGTATAATTATCGCGGTTATCTCCAGATCGCGGGGTCGCTGGCTCGCACGGTCTCCCTATAGGCGGGTATCTATGTGCACAGAAGCTCCAGGGACAAAAGACGCGGCGGCGGCAGTCTCGGCTTCGTTTTCTTCCACGCGTTCTGATACTGCCCTGCCCCGCGGGGCCTCATTCACAGCAGCAGGACGGCGATAGCGATCTCCCCGGTTTGACCCGCGGACGGCGTTGCAAGGGCTGGCGCGCAACGCAACTCCCCCGTGCGGCGGAAGCTGGAACATTGGAGTAATCTTCTGTCACCAACCACATTAATTTTCAGTCACCAACCAATTAGACCTGCGCTGCCTCTCAACAGCTGTACGGCCCATTTCACCAAATCGATCCGCAACGGTACGGCTTATCGGGCTATATTTGGTGACTATGCACGAGAACGATACTTTAGAGGGAAGGGAAACACGAAGTCAGTTTAGACTATATGGAAGACATTCTTTGAAAACTACTTCCGTTAATTTCGCGATAAGAGGTTGATTATTAGAAGAGAGAACGGCGGTCAAGGGTTTCATTTCCTGAATTTCGCCCCAAAACCAGAGCGCCGGTACGTGAGTGTGACGTCACAGATTTCGATTTTTTTTTAACCATTAGTAAGGTTGTGCGTTGGGCGAGTTGGTGCATAGCTAAACAAATGAGGCGTATCACATAAGGAGGAAGGGCGATGGTTGTGTCAGCGTGCCTTCTGCTTCCCTCTACAAAAGTGAATGTTTGTTTTTAGATAGCGCAGTGAGGTAGCCTGTGATGACACGTGCTGCGCCCTTGTCTTTGTGCGCATTTTTGGAAATGTATGTATTTGGGTGATGTGCTGGAAATAAAACTAGTTCAAAGTTTGGCGCCCTATCCTGTCTCCCCTTGGTTTTCCTTCTTCTTTCCTCGCGCCACAACTCATTTGTTTTTTTACCGTATTTGGGCCCCTGTCGTGGTCCAGTAAAAGTTTCTGAAACTTGATAAATTGAGTCTTGGACTATTTGGTAACACAATGTAGTCCATTTTTTTTTTCAATAAAAGACAGCATGCCCGAGCAAACGGCGTCAAAATCCATGACGCCAAGGTGAGCGCTGGTGCGGGAACTCCGAGGCGGCGGCGCCACCAGTTCTTGGTTTTTGCATCTTTTCTGGCTTACCGAGTCTTCTCACAGTACGAATGTTTTATTATTATTATTATTATTATTATTTGTTTTATTGATTTTATTATTATTATTATTATTATTATTATTATTATTATTATTATTATTATTATTATTATTATTATTATTATTATTATTATTATTATTATTATTATTATTATTATTATTATTGTAAGACGACGCCCGGGACGAAGGCAGAGCCCTTGTATTTCAACACAGCGCGAGACAGCCAACGAGCTCCAACCCGACAAATGATGATGATGATTATGCGGATGGGTATATACAGATGAGGACGATGATGAGCTGCACAGTGTTGTGCCATAGTACGCACCAATCCTTCATCGAGGCGACAGGAACTCCGATTTATCCGCGTGGAATGGATTTGTCGCGGGTAATTGCAAGCAGCACCTGCCATCATCGCCACCCGTCCCTCTGGGCCCGGTCGACGAGTCGCCAAGGGGACGCGACGACACAATGCGACGCGGGCGACGTCAGCAACCGTCCTGTCTGGCTCCTGTCGACGAGGAGCCGCCGCCAAGGGGATTTAAGGAAGGAGCGGCCCATTGTTAAGCCAGAGAGTCGCCACCGGCCGCCCCGTCGGTCTGGTGCACTCTTACTGCTTTGACCAGCTATCGCCAGCTAATGGCAGCTATTACCTGCTATATCTGTACATATTTGTACATATTGTATAAAGCTTTCGTCTCCTCTTTGCCTGCTTCAAGACTCCGTCTCTCGTCGTGGACCCCGAGTCGCAATAACAGTTAGCATTCACATTATTATTATTATTATTATTATTATTATTATTATTATTATTATTATTATTATTATTATTATTATTATTATTATTATTCAGTAGATTCTGTACCATTGTGTAAGGTCCGTGAGATCAATGATCTCGGTGTACTTTTTGATACAACCTTACACTTTTCTGCTCACACTAAACGCGTTGCAATGCGGGGCATGCGCACTCTTGGCTCTGTTTGAAGACTATCGAGAGAATGCAATTCTCCTACACCGTTCCGTATGCTGTACACAAATATCTGTCTTCCTCAACTCGAATACGCGTCGGCCGTCTGGAACGGCATTTCTAGATGCAACAGTGACATTATAGATTTGGTCCAGAAAAAGTTTCTAAGCACATATCATCACCGCTTTGCTAACACGGACGCTGGGCCTTGCTCTAGCACTGTTGGATTATGGCCATTGCCCTCATTTCGCTGCCGACGTAATCGTGCTGACCTTCTGTTCCTTTTCGAACTCCTTCACGGTATCCTCATGTGCCCCGAACTCCTCAGTTGTATCATGTTTCGTATTCCGCGCAAGATCACCAGAGAACATAGACCTTTCCATGTTGCTGCCTGTCACCACCAACACTCAACCGTCCGCAGAATACAGTCTTTATAACGCCCACTTTCATGACCTTGATATTTTTCACAACTCTCTGTCTTTGTTCTGCTGTGAGCTTTCCGTTGTTGTGTCTTCGTTTAACATATTGTTCAACTTTCCTTCTCCCCCTTTTTCTTTTGTATGCATCCAGCACCTTGTTGTATGTACACTCTTCTTTTCAAGATTGTTATTTTGCTATCATTTTTTTTTACTGATATTCCCCTGCTGTATTTTTTTCTTGATGCTCTATAAGTATACGTGCGCCAGCACTTAGACCTCATAGTTATTCCTGGGCACGATAAATAAATGATTGATTATTATTATCTCTAATTTCCCTTTATTGGCAGCATGAGATAGCCTATAGTGAATATTCCTGGCATACTACTTCGCCACAGCCACTGGGAACCAAACTCACGCCCCCTGCAGAAATGTGCAGTTCGAAAGCGAGCGTGCCTGCTCACAATTGTGCTATCGCACAGCTTCGGAACTAGGCGATTAATCGGGAGTTTTGTGCATCCCGAAAACCTCGGCAACGATGGTATTGGCGAACTTATTTCGAAGGCCACCGGAAGAGGACGAAGACGACGTTCGTAAGTGTCGCTCGGGAGGACCACTGTCGGCCAAACAAAGCAAGTTAACAGGGTCACCCGGTATATTGTTCTTGAAAACAGTTTGAGTTTGTGCAGCTCAAGTAGACAGGGCATAAAGGAACACAAAGAAAGGAACAACCCACCACTGTCACCAACCGCAACCCATTCCTATTGAGTGAAAAGCTTTTGTGGCTTCCCTTTTCCTATACCGGACGTTAATAATAAATAAAAAATAATAATAAAAAAGAAAAAAAGAAGAGCAATCCAAAAATACCGATTTGCTTTATGTGCCTAATGAGACCTATATGAGAAAAGTATTAGAGAGGGAAAGAAATAAACCACAAAATCGATCTAATTCAGGACATCACGCAAACGCAGAGCTGTTTCAATGCAAGCAGAATCTGGGCCTTCGCCGCAGCGCTTCTGTACGCAGTCTCGACTCCTCTCAACAGCTATACGGCACAAAAAAAAAAAAGAGTGCACCAGTTTGCGCGTGTGCGTGCCACCATAGTTACGGCCGCACACACACATAAAATTAAGGCGAAGACCTGGAAAAGCTGAGTCAGGGCAGGTTTGTGAACACGGCGGAGCGTTCCACTATTCGCCATTCGGGTAATCGCGAAGCGCAGTTTTTTACACCCGCCGTGTTGCAAGTATACTGTGTAAGCGACGCATGTAACTATCTTGATCGTATACAAGCCTCACCGAACGTTAGAAGCGAAGCTAATACCCTCTGTCGGTAGTCTCCGCACTGTGATAAGGCTTTGCCCGCGGCCTCATTAACACGTTACGAGCGGCCATAATAAGATATGGCTCGCGCGCGATATAGCGAAACGAAACAGCCACACGACGCCCGCATGGAAAGCGGAATCTCCCGCTTCTGTTGTTATCGCCTATGGGCTCCGTCAGACCGAACGTGAGCCGACCTGCACCTGACTCATACGACCGGTATTCGCGCTCGTAGCAGCATCACGGTAATAAGAATATGCGGACGTTGTGGTACTTACGTTTTCTCCCTTCTAGTAAGGAAGCAAATAAGAAGCGGCTGCAGCGTCAAGAAGAAACTACAAACGAGACCATAGAAGAGACACTAAGATAAAAGCAGCCTATGTGATCAGATATTGAACTTCCCTCACTCTCCATAACCTCGAAAGATGAAAACAGTAAATGAAATTACGGCAGAACCAATCTCAAGACGACTGCCGACGGTAATGCGAATAGCATTCGCGCAATACAACGACAGACCGTATTCATGAAGTGACGTTTATTTAACGCGTGTAGTAGTAATTACGGTGGGATGACGGTACTGACGATGGTGAAACGACAGCGAGACGACGATGACATGATGGAAACGCCATGACGACGACTGTGTGACCACGATGGTTCACGACGACGGCTATACGAGAATCGGATGTCGAAGTTACAATGACGACGATGGAACCAGCGCAACGGCATCACGACCACGAACACATATGTCGTGGCCCAAGTAAGTAGACAACTTTAGCCACTGCGTGCACCGTAAGGTTAGTTAGCTAGTTAGTTGGTTAGTTTACACAGACAGACAGATAGGCTCAAAACAGCTGAAGTAGGCAAATAGTGCTATTCGCATTCAAACGAAAATAACGAGTGTTTGTTGCCCAACAACATCGTTACCACTAAGATATGGTGAAAAATCTCTCTCACTCTCTCCCTCCCTCTCTCTCTGTGTCTCTCTGTACACTGGGGATGAAAAATGCACGATCCACGTTTGCCGCGAAAAAGATTAATTTCTTAGTAGTCTAGGCACGCAGCCGGAAAATGGCAAGTGCGGCACGACGTTCTCACAGCCAGGTTCAGGCTGCATACCTGGGTCGCCAGATAGCTTGGCTTTCTTTTATTGCGATAGCAATTATATGGACACTTCAACCGGATTTCTGCCGTCGCCGTGAGGTTCCGTATAGATAAAATCTTCGCCGCGCGCCGTATGCCCGAGCGGAAGCGTGCGGGGACGCGCGCTATCACGGAGAGCGAACGCACTCAATCTCCCACGCGCAAGCAAGGAAGCGGAAAGCCAGCGCCGGAGGGAGCGGGGGGGGGGGGGGGGGGGGGCACTTCTACTCTGCCAACAACCGCGCTCGTAGCTCACCCGCACTGTCTCTTATCTCTCCCACGCGCTAGCAAGGAAGCGTGAAGCCAGCGCCGGAGGGAGCGGGAGGGGGGGGGGCGCACTTCTACTCTGCCAACAACCGCGCTCGTCGCTCGACCGCACTGTCTCTTATCTCCCCACGGCTCTGACCTTTATGCACTCTGCATTCGCCGCTCAGTTTCTGTTGAAGCGATAGACCGCACGTACCTTCGCCCGCTCCAGCGTATGGGCTTGCTGCCAGCGTTTTGACAGTCGTTGTCTGCAGTCATTCAGCGTGATCTATTCATGTTTGTTTGTGCGCGCTCACACCACGCTTGTTCATTCAGTTAGTAATAGTCGGGCCACATTTTCCAACGCACGCTACACATGTAATGCTGCCCGGTTCGGCAGTGCAGCGCTACAGGTGTGTCCCTTCGCACGCGCTGCCCACGGGAAGCGCTTCTCATCAACACCACCGTTTCACACGCGCCTTCTCGTGGTCATCGAGTCTCTCTTCATGTCGGTCTACTTACGCCGCAGCACACCTGCTTACTTAATCAGCTGATGTTTACTACAATTCATATTGCTACCAAAGCCGCTCACCTTACTTCGTATGACATTACTGTGTTGCTATCGCATTCATTGCTTCGCCCTTAGGGCGAAACTGTGACATTTTTTCCTCCATCTTATTTTTTCTTTTTTGCTGAAAACGTATATTCTACCCGCGGATGGCGTTCACAGCTGCCCGTATACAAACGGCCACGAGAGCGAAAGAATAGTACGCTTCACAAATCGTATCTCCTATGCTATACTCCTTGCTTCTCCACCTGTCGTTGCGAACCCAAAACAAGCTTTCTCGCGCACGGCGCTATACGCACTTCCTCTCCCGTCACCCCATTCCATACGGGTTCGCTGCTTTTGACGAGTTTCTCTCACTTTGCCGTACCACGGTCGTAGTACGTAGAAGAGTCACATAGGAGAGCGTAGGAGAGCCGAAGATTTAGCCAGAAGCGATATGTGCGCCGACATCTTGGCATTTCCCGTGACGTGTGTACAGGGCAGGCTTACAGAAACAATTAGGGAGGGGGAAGGGGGTGATGGGGGTTCAAACGACAAGAAAACTGTTCCGATAACTATATGTGTCACGACAAAGCGAGGCATCCACGATCTTCGCCTTATTGACGTTATTGGCGAACCGGGCGTGTTTGTAAACTACTGTGTTTAGTATGTATCGTGCTGCATTTTGGGTATTTCCGCGAGTATTATTTTTTATGTTCCTGCGTAAAAATTATTTACGTTATTTGGTCTCGATATTTACATTGTTCCCTGCTTATACCTCTCCGCCCGAATCATCAGCTAGCTGCCGTTCAGATGCAAGCACCAGGCTAGATAGACATTTACCACAGCCTGCAGGACTATCCCTTTTCCTTCGGAAAATATAAGATGAAGACTCCCTCGATGACACGAAATAAAATGACGCAAAAGCACGCAAAGGGCAATGCGAAGAGAATACGAACCTCACTAACGCTCACTCGTATTTTCCTGTCGTCCTTGTCCTGCTTCGCACTTTTATTTTTTCCGCCATAACACATTTTTAACTCGCCCGTGCAGACGGCCCTCGCTCCTTCTGCGGTGTACGAAATGCCGCCTTCGACAGAGCACGCGCAGCAACGCAGAAAAACGCACCTCCGCTCGACGTTGACGTGCACCTCGCGTCCGTCGGGCAGCACGAGGCGCAGGTCCATGCGCCCTTCGAGCAGGTCGTCGATGGCGCAGTCGTCGCTCAGCGCCCGGCCCGTGGCGCCCGGCGGGCAGCTGACCACCGACCCGTTGCCGGTCGCGCGCAGGGCCTGCTGGGCCCCGACGGACGACGAGGAAGGGCCGCCCACCAGGCTGCGAGGAGGCGCCGGCGCCGCGCTCTTCTTGGCGCGAGACCTGCACGTGTTGCAAGAACAGACATGTACATCGGTCACTCATTACATATGGCGCATATGTCGAGAAAGGCATGCGACGACGTGTAGCATTGAACTACGAAAACGGAGGACATGATACGGCACTCCATAAAATATCGTATTCTAGTCGAACCCGGATATATCGAACATGAAGGGGATCACAAAAAGTTCGATATATAGGTAATTCGATATATAAAATAAATCTTTATCCAAAAATTTGAAGGAGATTGTTACTGCTGTTCGTTAAACACAATGATTCGTTATATGTGTGGGTTCGATATATCCGGGTTCGACGGTAGCCCAGCTTCGCGTCAGCCCAACCCGATGGTGCTCTACGGAGGACTTAAATTGGCTAATTATGGTGGCCACGACTGTAATAATGATGAAATAGCATCACACAGGTCGAACCCGCCACAGCAATGACCGCGTACGTTACGCAGTTTTACGCTCGCGACAGACAGTATTATAATTTGAAGGGGGGTAGAATTGGCGGTTTGCTTCAAAGCATTCGTTCGCGCGCCAGAACCATTTAAGTAAATCGCCCGATGCCTCGCAGTTTCACAACGTCGTTGGTCTGGTGCCATCAATAAGGGTCCGTATACGCCGATAACGCGATGAACTCGTACGGACGCACAGAAAGGGAACGCACGTACGGGAGACGCAAATCAGCAGCCCAGCTCCACAGCGTATCGCACGAAGGCACAAGGAGGTCCAATCACTCGTGCGGTAAGGCACAGGCTGACAAATTCTTCAAAGACAGCCATATAAGAAACATCGCAGAGTGCGAATAACTCCAAGGGAACGAAATACGGCCACTCGCGGCAGAGAAAACAAACCTGTTAGTGCACCGAGAAAGTTCGTAACATCCGTGACCGCAGGGCAAATGCATTACGCTCTACAAGGGAATGCAGCGCGCGATCGCAACGCACGGGAACGACAACTCGTGCAGAGTGCGCCTTCTTCGCAGTAAACGCACGGAACATTCCGCGGCCTTGAACGCTCCCTGCCGATCGTTCGTGAAATACCGAGATGCTGCGGTCAGCTATTGGCTCGCGAATAATAAAAGAAAAGAATGCAAGAGCAACCAGACAGGACGTCTTGCGTTTCGCTTCCGCTCGGGACGGAGACGACGCGCATATCATGTATACACGTACGTACACGTCATGCGCGTTTCGGTCAAGCTATAGCGTATCCTGGATGACTATGGTAACGCGGTGAGACTCGGAAGCCCGACGTTCCAGCCTTAACCTGAACACGAAGGCAGATAAATTTTCCTTTCAGCCCTTAGCAAATCTCTACGACGGCGCATTCCGAGGCTGACGCTTGCGCTGTAGGTGTGCACCATGCACTCTTGAAAACAAAATTGAGATGAGTCAGCTGCGGTGCGCGCGAAATCGCTTACGCTTAAATGCAGCTGCTCCGAACGGAAGCATTTAGACATTGCTGCGTACTCAGCGGATAGCGTCCTGCTTACCTTACAATTACTATATAGTCGTCAGAATTGCAAGAAGAGAAGCAAGCCGAACGATATGACGCGTAATACAGCAGGCGTCTGACAATCGAACGACTTCACAAAGACCCTCCGAGTTCCGACAACTCTTCCTCGACTGCTGAAAGCCCGCGTCTGGCCATTCTCCGGCGGTTCCATGACTGTCAGTTCCTTGCGACACATTACTGCCTATTTAAAAACACTTTTCGTGCTACGCGTCATTTGGTTTTGTATCTTCCTCACCCGGTACGCCATATTCAGCGGAAAAGTTATTATCTGCAGCTCCGCGGCATAACATTGTGTTGGTATAACATAGCTGCAATAAAAATTTCTCCAGGCCGCTTATTTGTGCGAACAGTTGTAAAATATGCATCACTCCACCGGGCAGTTTCGCTTTCCAGGAGCTTGTTGCAAGTCAACATCAAGTCGGGACAGGCCTATTTGTCAGGCTCTGACGACGCTAGTGCGATTATAAATCACGCGCGACTGTACAAGTAGTGTGGAAATAAAATGAAGATACGCACATTGTCGTTCAACGTATTCGCAGGTGTCACTTATATAGTCATTATTCTCTTCCTAAACCATACCTCACGTCACTGCATACACGTAAAAGCCACGCGGAAGGCGTCGTTCACATGCGCGCACACTATAGCACATCTAAAGTAGTAGTAGTAGTAGTAGTAGTAGTAGTAGTAGTAGTAGTAGTAGTAGTAGTAGTAATAGTAGTAGTAATAGTAGTAATAGTAGAAGTAATAGTAGTAGTAGTAGTAGTAGTAGTAGTAGAAGTAGTAGTAATAGTAGTAGTAGTAGTAGTAAGTAGTAGTAAAGTAGTAGTAGTAGTCGTAGTAGTAGTAGTAGTGTTTTATTTGTCCGTTGAAAATATTTACATTGTAGACCGAGAAAGAGGCAAACAGAGGGCTCGATTTTTGTTAATCACGTCCATACAAAGTCAACGGGCAATGAAGCCAAAGAAAGCATAGGAGTAATCAGCTGTGGTTGAAATTGAAATGTAGAAAATAAGGAGGGAAAAGGAAAATGAAAGTGGACGAAAAGTTTACCTCTTACCGGTGGGAGCCGAACCCACAACTTCCGCATTAAGCGTGCGTTGCACTACCTGTTGTGCTACGGCGACCACCATTAATTCGGCCGCTATCTTCGGTATCTTTAAGTGTACTATAGACTAGACAGTGTAGAATAGTATACAACGTATAGCACGGCCGTGCCGGAAGGCTAGTGAGCAACATATTAGATGTATAGTAACGCAGCCAGCGTGCCAACCTGTTCGCACGCTTGCTTTGTGTTCCTATCCTCCCGTGCGTACGACATGATCTTGCTTGCTCAACCTCGGACAGCGCACTTATAACGCTCGAAAAGTGTACTTGCATCAACCGTTGCAGTTACATCCAGCTACGTTAAACGCAGTATTTACGACGACGAACACCCAGAAGAGCCCTTGCAGACAGCTACTATAGGCTGACCGTAACTATATACACACCATGGACGGAGAGAAAGAATGCAAAGGAACAATAAAGAGAAAAACTTTAACTTTCTTTTCTTCCTGCATGTTCACAGTGGGTAGCCATTGTGCTCACGGTGGGAGGTTCAGGAAGAAGAAAGCGCCATCCAGCAAGAGCGTTGCTATCATCTCGCATCAGATCCAGAGAGATGAAGTCGCGTCAAAAGAGAGAGAGAGTGTGTGTGGCGAGAAGGTCTGGGGAAGGTTGTCTTCATCAAAACCGTGCAGCGATTCAGCTGGTTTGTCTGAGGTTAGCTGAGGTCAGCGGAGCAGAATAACGCTAGCGGGGCAAGAACGGTTCGCGACTTCGACGATATAGTTTGGCGGTGCTCCTGAACAAGCTGCAGAACAGCGACGTCACGAAGTACAACGACGCTAGCGCCAGGGTTTCGTCGGGGGCTATATATGACTGGATGTCGTGTACACTCATGAAGAGACTCGCGAAAAATCAAGCTTTCCGGTCGTAAATCACTGCTACTATATGTTACAAGTCCCACTGGCTGAAGTTTCTCTGTCGAAAACGAAGTTTGTATACGCAGGGAAACGTTTTTCAAGAAGTTTCCTGTCAATGGATAGCATTCGAAACGGAGTAAAGAGGCCAAGGAAACGAGAGCAGACGGTTTTGTGTTCGATCCCGATTAAGCGTTCTTGTTCCCTTACGCACCGCGGGGCCCCTTTTTGTTTACAAAACACGCAGTTTGTCTCTTCTGCAGCTAAAGTACTACACACCGGTCATATCGAACCGCGCACTTTTGGCTAACGGCTGCTCCGATAGCGTTCACAGTGCTGTACATTTTTCCCGGAGACGCAGTACACAAGAGAGACGGCGCTGTCAGCTCGAGCCGCGACCACGGCGGCGGGGAGGAGAAGGAGAGGAAACCCGTGCGATAGTGAAGCAGTCGGCGGCGACGCAGTGACGACGGTAGCGGTAGAACTCGGAGTGCGCGCACTCCGCAACGACTTAAAGGAGAACAATCGCACTTTTGCTTGCGGCTCCATTGTGTTTTGTCCAGCGCGCGAGCAGTCGTGGGCAGCCGGCCGGCCGGCCTCTGTCCAGCCAATGAACCCGAGAAGAAGAGCGTTTCTCGGATGGGCGGACGCCGGGGCGCGTTGCCCTCGGGAGCTTAAAGAGCCGCCGAGGTGCAGCGAACGGACGCAGAGAGCACGCGGCCTCCGCGTATTTACAAGCGTAGAAAGAAGAAAAAAAAAAATCTGGGGTTTTACGAGCCAAAACCACGATCTGATTATGAGGCACGCCGTAGTGGGGGACTTCGGAATAATTTGGACCACCTAGGGTTCTTTAACGTGAATCCTAAAGCTAAGTACACGGGTGTTTTCGCATTCCGAAACCATCTAAATGCGGCCGCCGTGGCCGGGATTCGATCCCGCGACCTCGTGCTTAGCAGCCCAACACCCGCCGTGGTTGCCACTAAGCAACCACGGCGGGTAAGAAAAGAAGAATAAAGAGGTTGATATAAGGTGCGATACGACACGGAAAGGAAAACTACATATGACAATGCGCGTGCACGAGACACGTGTTTCAGGAGCGACTTGAAGAGGGGCCAGGTAAGGAACAAACAATTCGCGGTGCTTTTCTCTATATCACTGTCAAATTCATCCGTCGCAGCGTTTTGAGCCAATCAGAGAGGTCGTATCAGCCAATCGGAGCTATCAAGGTGGCTAATTCGACAATAAGGCGGAATTTGACAGATCTACAGAATAAAACCCCAGCGCTGAAACTTCGGGCGCTAATATCAGCGCCATAACGCACGTGCCTACAACGAGCGCAAGAAGCAGCCTCCACAATACCGCGCTGTGCTTTCCAAGCCGGTAATTTCGGCGCTCATCTTGGAGGCGTAGACGTCCGAAGCTTTCCGACTTTAATGTGGCACATGGGCGCTTTAAATAGTGGGAGCATACGCGGTCCTCTGTGCGCGCATATAGCCACATATGGAATGGACATAACTGGACACATCAAGCTTGCTTCAAAACGTCACTTAACTTTCGCAGAATCCGTACCGCGTACGGCGTCTGCATTATTTAGCCGCACCCTGAAACAGCCGTATATAGCGGCTTCTGGCTACTGTTGTTCCCCACAGCGAAATGATCGTTGTCATCACGCAAGTCAATAATGCGTGTGCAAGAAACGTGAGAGCATTTGTTTGAAATACGATTGCGAGGACGTGTGAATGCAGTATAACGAACTCCTCCTCGCGTGTGCATCGAGGCAAACGTGCCTACGTCCAGAATTGCTTAAGCATGCCGGCATGCATAACTTTCTCAAGAGGGCGGATGATCGCAGCACGGGCTGCCCCGCAATTGGAGGCTCGACGACGATACAAAACCCATGCTCGCGCCGCCTGTTTAAGTTCTTCGATTGCATAAACCAGAGCTCGAAGTCACGCCGGGCGTCGCAGGTGGCGACTGATACGCGGCGGATGAAATCAGCCTGCACCCGAATCTGACGGGCTTTTTCTGATGACGCTGATGGCGCAACACAAAATACACACGCGCCGTCGGGACAGCTCCGTATACGTGCCTGACGTATTGAACGATGTACCCCTAACAAAGTCGGACAACTTTGTTGACAGATCCCTGGAGTTGGGAAGCGCGTCAGCGAATTACATTCGCAGACAGATCGCGACGTGTAGGCAGAAAAAGCGCACAAGAATGACTTCACAAGAAACTTACACGTTGGGATACAAGTACAGAAGATCTTCGTTCGGCTTGCCAACCTGCATCAGATGTTGCTGGACGAACACTGTCACTGTCCACGTTTATACTCTATGCCCCCGCGTATAAAAGAAAGTTAGGAGGGCATACTTGCACAGTCGCGGTCACCTGCAAGGCGAGCCCAGAATGCTTCGCTGGTGGGGGAAAGCTCTCGATGCGCTTCAAAGCCTTGGAAAGTAACTGTGGTTCCACGAACTGTAACACGTCGCGCGGGTGGCAAGAGATTTGGGCGAGCGCAGGCCGCCGCCGCAGCGTCAAGGTGGGAATCGCGCGAGATAAGAGAACCGTAAATGAGGTTGTAGACTGTATACACACACATGCGCTTCGCACGCGCGCGTATAGTACATAGCCGGAGGAAACCGCGAGTCCAACGCGATAGTTGCGCATCGCTGCATAAGTGGGAGCTGCGGGTGTATAGCTCAAGCAAGTATACAACACACACCTATATACTGCATCAAGACCTGGCTGCATGCACCTTCCTCTTTGAGATTGGCGTTCACGCGCGCTTGCGCGATATTATTAGGTGCGGCGACGCGACTTTCCTCGCCGCGACCGCTGCCGTACTGATAAGTTAACCCCCCAATGGGTTAGCCACCATTTCAAGCCGCACGATGCTCATGCTGTAATCGCGGCTTAAATGCGTTTATACGGTTGAAAATTAGGTGCAACTATATACACTCACATCTCACTATATATACGACACTGGTCTCTCCACGGCGCCAAAGAGACACGCAGAAGCCGCGGACAAAATACGCAAGAAATACGTCGCATGTGGTCGCCGCTTGATAAATCCTTATTTAAGTACGTTACATCCCTTGCACACACCAAATGATACGCGAGGACAACCGCACGGTTTAAAAGAAATGAACATAAACGGAGCCTGAGCCCGTAAGCACGGAGGAACGTTTACGCAGCGTCGTCGTCGCCTTCTTCCTCCGAAGGCGAATGACCTAATCCACGTGTTAAGCATAACTATAAACAGAACCAGAAACATGACGGCATAACAGACGTCGTGGCGACATGCAGGACTCGTGTAGAATTGTGCATGTTCGACGTTCCTGTTTCGAGCACCGGTGCGCGTGAGTGCGTCGATGCGGTGAGATGTAAATGCACGCTTCAACGTTGTGCGCCGGTGCGGCGTTAAGGAACACTGGGTGGCCCAAACTATACGTCGAAGCTGCTTCTCGTTTCAGGCCCGCGTCTCAATAGGCGCAGTTGCAGTCACGCGCGTACGCGCGCGCACACGGCTCACCGAGCGTCGAACCTTTCCCTATAGCTGCGCTCCCTCAGGGTAAAGTGCGAATGTAATTCACATTAATGAGAGCGGAGCCGTCAAGACTCGTGAGAAAATACGAAGAGTCCAGGCTCCGCCCACATAAATCTACGCGGCTCGCTCGCATGCATGCATGCATCTCATTGCAACCCAAATCGATGTGCCTCCTCGCCATGGCTCCCGTGCCGCGCTATCTCGCACATCGCATACGCCTGTGCTGCAGAGTGCAACGACAGCGCAGTGCGAGTTGTTGGGTCAGGTTGCGTTAGGACAGGAAGGTGAGGTCGCGCATGAAGTCTTGCAGGGCGAAGGCAACAGGTAACGCGAGCCCAAGTACCATGCATGACCGGAATGGCAGCAATCGGTCTGCGATTGCAGATCGTACAAACACTCGCATCCAACAAGCTTCCTACAAGCTGCATCGAACTCCAACAGTCGGAGCAAACACTTTTTAAACGCGTCGCACCTGACGCCACGTCGTACCAATGCGTCACCTGCTAAGTATACGCAAATCGAGTTCTGCATCACTCATTCCTCATTGATTTAATCACTCATCACCATTCAATCATTCATCACTCATTCGCGAGCGCCATTCGCTATAGAGCACGAGGTGCAAGCTTTCTCAATATAAACAAAACCCGAGTGCCTATGACCGCAGCTGCATGACTAAGGGACGTGTAATATACGACAGCACCCAATGTAGCAGCTAGCACTCGTCGAAAGCGCAAGTCAGGGAGCTAACTCTCGGCATTGGTCTCTAGAGATTTATAGTGCCATAGAGATCCAAAAGCAGAAGTGCACGATGCTTCCAGGACATGGTAACATTCATGCCAACATGGCAATAGGTTTGTGTGCTCTGTGGTTTGGTGGCGAAAACAACGTAAACAGTCTGTCTATATAAAGGTTTTTCTTTATCTGCAGAAACGCGGTGTGGCTATAGATATCCCGCAGACATCGCACCAAACTATAATATTCGAAACCACTGGCACATATATGATTCGTTGCTCTCACAAATATAGTTTAGTATATTAGAATGACCTCGAAGTGACATAAGAATGCTTACTGGGCTCGTATAGCTTCCTTGTGGTCCTGAAATCAAACGCAGAGCTGCCATTTTCTTCAGCTATTTCTCTATACCACCAATCATGTGGCAGCACCTGCCGGTCCGAAGCAATCGCGCACGCGCGCAGCAACGCTTCTTTCGAGAAACTTCTGCGCATGCTCACTGGCGCTCCAGCGAATACCTGATTTCGAATGGGCCGGCCCGGTAATGGTACTGCTATTACAGCACTATATTCCTCAATCAAAGTCCGGTGCAGCGAGACACCTATGCACACGCTCCGATCCCCTACCGCGCTCCAGATAAATCATACATATACAGCATATGCGCGGCGCCGCGCAACGCTCATCAATGGCTCACGCGGGTGGCTGAAGCGCACACCCCGCGCACAGGGCGCGGCGACGGAATAATCATGAGCACCGAGCGTGAAACGATATATGCTGCCGGCGCGTGAACGGAGAAAGCGCCCACAGTGGCGGTACACACACACACACACACACACACACACACACACACACACACACACACACATAACGCACACGCATGCCGTGTATACTGCGCAGCAGGGCGTTCAGTTTCGCTTTCTATGCGGCGTGGTTCGGAAAGGGAGCTATTCTTCCGGTACAGCGAGCGACCCATCACCAGTGGAGAAGGGTCAGGTAGAGGTTTGTGTCATGGGGAGCATTCCGCGCTCCTCTCATGCACTCGAGGGCGCGCAGGGTCTGTGACGTGGTGGGAGGCGGTATACCGGATGACAGCGTCGGCGGCGCCGGCGACATCGGCGACGCGGCACACTCGTTGTTATGCCGCTCGTCGGCGCGCCGGAGTCGTCTCGAAGCGGAAGCCCTAAAAAAGAGAACGGAACGCCCGGGCGAGGATTCCGCGACAGACAATGCGCCCAACGTTTTGTTCTCCTTGTTTCCGCGATCCCCCCACCCTTCCCCCGACACGCCTCATCGAGCGCACAGTCGAATAAGCCATACCGAGCGTGTGTGCATCTTCGCACCGGCAACGAGGCTGTAAGCGAGAGTGAGGACGCCGTATATACATTAGACGTGTTGTAGTACAGCAAAACGTGTGCTGCACATGACACCCACTGACACCCACTTCTATGAGGCTTATAGGCACATTACCCGCCACTACAAAAGTGTCGAAAGATCATCATTAACGCGAGCCTACGAGGAGCAAGAAAAGAAGCATAATGGAAGAGGAGTTACAGGAAGCGAAGGCGACAGTGAACATCGGCGGCGCCAGGCACGTTGTGCCCATGGACCGCGGCTGACAAAATGCGCAATGTATAGCACCCTATTCTTGACGGCCTGGTACCTTCGCCAGAACAGCTAACACAATAGAGACGATGCAGGCGTGTTTTTATGTTGCCATGATGAGTTACGAACGATCGCGTAAGGCGAACTCGTTCTTTACGAGACCTTGAAAACATGCGGCGCACTTCGAAGATCATCAAGTCTGCCGAGCCAGAGCTTCTTCCCTCCTACCCATGGGCACTGCTGATTTTCACAAGCGATTTTTGGACACCATTCAAAGACATCCCTTAAACGGGCCGCCTAATCGATCAACGGCGACAAGGGAGATGATGTTACACCATGTAGGCCGTCAAAAGCTAAGCTGCTCGCTTGTGCTTCTTATTTTCAGGCAACTGCAGCGAAGCTGTCCATAGGTGTTCGCCGGAGTTAGAACCCTCCGAGACCACTATACACGGCGTCCCTTTGCAGTCAGCATTGAAAAATACGCCGTATCACAAGGACACATGTCCACACACGCACATGCACTGACATACACACGTCAGATAAAACACTCGCACTTTTCCAGTTTGCCATTTGACCCCACGCAAACACCACATTTGCAGCAGCGAAAAAAGGACCGTTGTATGGAAGTGGCTGAACTTATCTGAAACCTCAAGCTCCTTCGCCTGAACCCTTTACACGCTACTCCAAAAACAAACGGTATGCAGGGTCACTCCTTTTGCAGCAGTAACTGCTCGTCCTCTATCAAGTCACGTTCCCAGGAGTACTCATATACCCTCCCCTGCATGTTCACTCGGACAGGACACATCAGAATGAGCGAGCGTAGTCCAGCAGAGTGAACGTATACGGGAGAAATAATTTTCTTTCCAGCCGACTCCTTCAACGACAACGTGATTGACAGCACTCGCGATGAACGCCACGAAAATGTGCTGAAGTGTGTACTGCTCCTAACGGCTGTCTCCAAAATATTGGGTTATGAGCACAGACTTCCACAGGAGCGGGACACACCAGGCCTCTGGAAGTGCGACTGTTTCGGCCCGCTGAGCTATGACAGCTTCCGTTCGAGCAACGCGTGCGCCATCGACATCCAGAGTTTGTGAGGGCGCGGGTGAACGGAATCAAGAGACAAGTTTGCGCAAGCACTCTTACTGGCAGCAAGTAGCGTGAGCCACGCTGACGACACTGCAGTTGTTTTCGTCAGGGTGGCAGCAGCAAAAGTGGGCGTCAGGCACACTACATAAGCCGCGCGTTGTGTCGCAGCAAAGTACTCGTTCAGCGGTCACGTGTTTACGCGAGGCAGCAGACCATGTGATAGTGGCAGTGACAGACCAGAACCAAAACCGACCGAAACCAGGCAGTAACCACGGGCGGGTGGGGGAAGGGGGGGGGGGGGGGGGGGCAGGAAGGCGTGGCAACGTAGACGGCGCGCCACGGTCCGCGGCTTATCGTTCGCTTTACGAAAGCGCGACGAAGGCGGGCGATGCACTCGGCTGCACGCAGATTCGCTGGATGCGCGCACCGCGAGGCAGCCAGCCAGCCAGCGGCACGAGGGACTCCCAAACCGCAACTGACGAGCTCGATCCTTAACGGCGGCCACACTCGTCGTTACGTTACTGCGCGCACGCATGTATAATATGACGCAACTGTGTGCTAGTAAACAGGTCAGCCATGTTGCAAGATGCTGCTAACATCCTCGTGCGCGCTAATCCTATGCCGCGGTTATTCCAGGAAAATCTATGTGCACGTACATGTGTACGGGTATATATCTTTCTCTCGTCTCCCTCGTGTTCTTCCTTTCTATTTTTCTGTATCCACTTTCCCCTTCCAGAATGCAGGGTAGTAGATTGGATGTTTCTCCTTTGGTTAACCTCCCCACCTTTCGCGTCTCATCTCCTCTCTGCATCTCTCTCCGTGGTCGTTTTCAGAGCGCACTCACAGGGCTACCAACATCTTTAGAGACCGCGGTATCACGACAGTAAGCAGGTCAAATAGCGTAAACTGGGCTTCACAACCGCTATTTGAGCCCATTTAATATATGCTCGCATTAAAGCTTAGTTGAAGCCTTACATATAACGTTTGAAACGCTTCCCGGGTGTTCTAAAAAGACCGGTCGAATACGGCCATTGGTCACTCTCGTGCTCGTCCATGTACACCCACGTCTGCACGTCCGACCAAACGAGTTTGCGGAAGCCCACACGGTGGCAGCACACTCGGGAGAGGCGTGCCAAGTGGATGACAAACTTCCGCTTCATGATTGTATACAGTACATGTCCTACAGTACGTCTATATGAACAATGCACAGTCCTTATGCGAAAAATCTGTAAGGAGGGAAACTATATATGATGTACACAGGACTTTAGTGATCAACAGTGGACGAGCAAGCTATGTCTCAGGCTGAAGCCAACGTTTCGACAAGGGTACTTGTCTTCATCAGGGCGCCTTGTTCACGTTCTTGTGTAGCGTGAATATACTAGTGGAAGGAAAACAATAAGAATACCTATATGTTAATAATTGCGTCGCTGCAGGCGCTTTACGCCAGCGGCTATGTAGATTAAGCTTGGTCTTAGCAATAACGTCCCGATGTTCTGCAGTTATCCAGCGCCACATGATGGCGCCACCCACCAGCGCGGTTGCTCCCCTCTACGTCTCCGGTATTTCTAAAACGGCAATACGTTTGTGGAAAGGCTAAATATTTAGAACTTGATTCAACATTCCCCGAGAAAGGATGTCGGAAAATGATGCTAAACATGGGAACCACGCCCACAATGAGGTAGCCAATATATATATATATATATATATTTGTTCTCTTTATGAATCATTTCATAAACATTTAGGATAGATCTTCGTTACCGGCCAGTACACGCCCTATTATAGAATTTATACTTTCTCGGCTGTATACTCAAATCAGTGCTCGCAAATGCTCTTCTTTCTTCGATATCCTGTAATACTTCCTCTGCCTGTTTCCAAGTGGCACGCGGCGCTGGATAGTCAGGTGACACACGTCGTCGCCTTCCGCCTCAGCCCCATGACAATCTTGTGTACTCGTACATTCTCAAACAAACGTAAATACCTAAATAAATAAAATAATATAAAATAAGATGAGTACCAGCACACCCTTTCTTGCCCCCCCCCCCCTTTTTTTTTTTTTTTGAGCACATAACGTTTATAGGAGTTTATACACCGGCGGCGCCGGCAACAACAGATCAAGTGCCGTGACAAGCAACAGCAGATGAGGCACGCGCGCACGCCATCGACGACTACGCGCCAGACATCGCATTCCGCTGTGGTGCAGCGACGCATAGTCGTCGCCGGCGCCCGGTCGGGAAAACAATCCGAGCGCTGTTGGGATAGAGCGAACACACCCCGCTGTGCGAGCGTCACCACACGCTCTTGTGTTACCGCGCGTGTCCAGATCGTGCACGGGGGGGCCCTCGGCAACAGCCGCGATGGAACGCCGGAAAAAGAAAGAAAAATATAAAGAAGGAGGAAAGGCGAGAGAAAGAGACAGAGAGAGAGCCGCCTTGCCACTATACACGGTCACCCTGAGATCGACCAGCGATGCCTGCTATAGAGGGAAAAGATGAGACGTCAATCGGAGGAATATGCTGCGGTGTCGCAACAAGCATCGGACGAGGTGTCTATCATACATCGTCCAATTAAATGTGAAGGGGAACGGTACAGAGTCGAGTGCTACAGCGAAGATATATTGTTCGCAATAGAATAGCGTAACATTTGGCATTCACTAAAGACTCGTATTAGAGTATATCACGCATGACGACGAGTAGGGAGCAGTGATCTCGTTTGTTTTTTATATTTCTCGCAGCCTGAGGACAAGAAAAGTAATGCCAGTTTCCTTTCAGGCCGTAAGTCAAAGAACTTAAACCAAAAGCGAAGTGGAAGGAGTTTCCGGCAAAGAGGAATTGACACGATTGCAGACTTTGCGGGAGACCTTCGAGGAAGTACGGTTAATCTATTGGTTAAAGTTTACAGAACTTCCAGTTGTTGAATTTTATTTAGACCCTCTGCTAGGCCTGGCTGGTTAGCTCAGATCATTAGCGCGATTGCCGCAGGCAAAATGAACAAATCCGAGGACCCCCGCAACCGACAGGATTTTTTTTTTTTCTTCGGGTTCCAACTTTTTTTCTTTTTTTTTTTTTATGACACCGAAATGGGTCGCTTTGGAGCACCGAACAGCCAGGGAGATGGCAATTTCTTCTTGCGCAAAGAACAGAATCGAAGGCTCTAACCGAAGGAAAAGAAAATAGCGAGACAACGAGAAGCGGTTAGCAATTATCAAGGTTGCCGATCAGCAAGGAGCTCACAGCCGCAGGCCAACCACCGTCCTTACATTCTTCTTGTTTTTGTGCTCTCACCGAGTGCAGTGGTCAGTAAAGTTACGGCAGCCGTTACGTAAAGAAGGAAAACCGCTCAAAAAGAAGGAACAACAAGAAAGACAGAAGGGCAAAAAAAAAAAAAAAAACGAAAACAGGAATTAAAGTAGTTGCGAGCAAGAGAGAGACCTGACGAAACGCCGAGAAAAACTGCTTTCGTGTAGAATGCATAATATGTGCCGCTTATTATTTCTACTTGGCCGCTTCGTTGTTGACACCGTTCGCACGTAGTCGGGCCCCGGGGGGCAAAGGTATGCGCCGTGTCGAGCTCGCAACAGCTGGACGACCGCATCGCGTTCAATGCCGGCCGGCCGACCGCAGGCGTAATTGAAACGCGTTACAGGCGCCCTTCAACCCTTCGTGACCTTCGAGGTTCGTTTAGCGCTGTCACATTATACCGCGAGCCGGCGGCCGTCACTGCGTGCACAGGTGGACGAAGCTGACAAGGGTCGCTGGCGTAAATACCTTGCGCGACACTGCACGAGCTACGATGAATGAGCGCGAAATCGAGCGGTTGAACGGGTCGCTGTTGTTGCTATACTGCTGTTGGCATTTCTGCTGCTATGACAGACTATGAGCAAATACAGCAATAGTGACAGTAATGGCGAGAGAGAGAGAGAAAGTTTAATAATATCTGCGGAGGTTAGCGTAGCGAGAGGCTACTCCAGATGAGGGACGAAAAAAAGGGGAGAGAGATAAAATCAAAAACGCAGTGTACACACAGACTACCGCATTTGCGTGTCATGTAGATTTACTTTCCGAAGCCAAAATTTGCTATGCGACACACAGAAAAAAAAAAAATGGAAGGGATAACGTGAAAGAGGGGGAGCGGGTTATCGGATTGATTTTGACCCCTTGGGATACTTTAAATCCCACCAAACTCTTGCTACACGAGCCTTTCCGCGTCCCGTCTCCGCCGGAATTCGACCGCAATGTACACATAGCGGGATATCGGCCGACCTGCGGGCGGCTGACCTGACAGAGAGATGCCGTTATCCATCAACCCTGGCATCGTCAGATGTATGTCAAAAGGGGTTGGGGAACTACGCATAACCAAAAAGAAAAAAAAGAAAAAGAATTCAACAAGGCAGGCAGCTCCTATCGCACTGCGGGCGAACTGTCTCCGTAAAGGTGGACATGGGGTCACGATTGACGAAAAGACCACCAGGAACTAATGCTTTTCATTTCTTTTTTCCTCGAAAATTTATCCATCAGCATAGTCCATGCGATCATCTTGCACGTACGCATAGACCTGCATGGTTATCATCAACAAGTCCAGAAGCTTCCATAAGTAGCTGATATAGTATAGTGGCAACGTAACGGGCGAAAGCGTCGCCAAAATGAAACAATGAAAGAACGCAAGTTCAGAGACATATCAAGTATATATAACACCAACAAAAGCGTACTAAGAAGAGTGACGCTGGTATTGATTCACATAAACAAATGTAGCGCAGTAATAAGCCAAGACGTAAAGAACACGCCCCCCCCCCCCCCCAAAAAAAAAAAAAAAGGAAAAGAAATTGCGCTTGTGTCGTGCTTTGTTTCTAACGTTTATGTCAACTACATCGCTACAATTTTTGACATGGGAACGTAACGCTATAACCTCTACAGTTTCATCAGAACAATCCAACTAGCGAAGCGCAGATATGATACAATAAACAGCGGCACCATTTTAATAACGTAGGTGGCAGCACCAAAAACCGAGACTCTTGGCTCCCTGCAATAGTTATGGATATAAGTACGTCGTGTTTTTGTTGACAACACAATGGATTGCCGGCGCTTAAATACCAGGATGTATTGACTCAGAAAGGTTCACTTAGGGGCTTTAACCGGTACCGTAACAGCGCGCCAACACCATCAGCCCTTTCTATCTCATTTAAAATTAAAAAAGAAGAGAAAAAAAGGGAAAATAGAAAAACATGAAAGGCAATCAGCCAGCCCCTCTGGTATTACGTAACCGGGTACCCCACAATTGATCCCTGGCAGGTTTCAATAATAACGGAAGCACGCGCGGTATTGTTCGGGAAGTTTAATTGTACTGCTCCTCCCTTTCCACGCTCTGAACAAACTTTTCAAGACTTAGGGCTCACGCACGCACAGCATGATGACTTATAATTTGGCAAACAAATTAAGTTCTACGAACCAGTGAAGCTTTCCCTGCAGTCTGCCGCCTACATTTACTAGCTCTCTATGCTCTTCTCTCCAACGCTGTTTCTTTCGAGAGCCCACGACGCTGTCAAGACAATGAGGGACCCAAGCTTGAGGCTAACGGGGGAGTCGTGACCGCTCCGGGAGCGCCAAGCCGTATATCATTAGTACACAATACGCTGTACTATAGCGACAGCTCCTTTTCGACAAGGTCTCACAGAGCACGAAAACAAGCCTATAAACGACAGGAGAACCGCAGAGGCAGCGGGGTTTTCAATGGGAAGCTATATCAGGCCAGAGGTTGGGTTCAGGCGCACAGCAATGTGGCGTGGGTCCGCCCGCAAGTACAGGAGGCGTGGCACATACTTTCGGTCGGTACACAAAAGCCGCAAGAACGTTTCTGCGGACTATGTTTTTCTTGCATTTCCCGTCATGGACAAAATAAAAACGAATGCACGGGAAACTAACGTAGTCCATAAAATGCACATGGACAATAGTAGCCAAGTACAGTTTGTCGCTGGGCGTGCTGGTATGCCACGTTACTAAACATTACGAAACCAGCGTAAAAGAGACGAGTGCAGAGGCGAGGAAGGCCAGCGTTGGCCCTGTCAACTAGTTCGGCTGTCTGATTCTTTTTTTTTTTTTTACGCTCATTTCTTATTTTTTAATACATGAACAGTCTAGACTGCGCATAGACATCTTATAGACTACTTTCCATTCCTATGCATAGATCATCAGTATGGACCCTTACACAAAGAAATCGGCACACGCCGCCATGTTCGCGACGACTGGAGCAGGCACTTGTTGACTGAACTGCCTGCATGAAGATCCTTCTCTTCTTTCTGGGGTTTTACGTGCCCAAACCAGTACTGATTATGAGGCACGCCGTAGTGGAGGGCTCCGGATTAATTTTGGCCACCTGGGGTTCTTTAACGTGCACTACAACGCAAAGCACACGGGCGTCTTTGCATTTCGCCTCCATCGAAATGCGGCCGCCGCGGCCGGGATTCGATCCCGCGATCTCGTGCTCAGCAGCGCAACGCCTTAGCTGACTGAGCCACCCCGGCGGGTACGCATGAAGATCCAGCAGCTGCCACAGTCCAACATGCAATTTCTCCGGATCCTCGCGTGAGTGAGGGGGGGAGTCTTAAAAGGGCGCCGTCGAGGCCACGGGCTGCCATCACGGGACCTGCCCGTAACTTGTCATCAGACGTGTCGTAAACGCCGGTGCGATTCAGCGGAATGCGCTCGAAAAGGAGACTACTACTACTACGCGTTGGTGCATTCCTTCTGGGGCGCAGCAAACAGCCGCGCGTCAAACTCGCCGCCCCCCCTCCCGGCCGCGCGGCGCTCGCTTCGTTCGTTCCTTCCTACCTTCGGGAAACGGTGAGGGGGCCACGCGCTTGGCGCAGGTGCGAAAAAGCGTGCAGGCAGCTGCCGGCTCGCCCATGTCACGTGACCACGTCAAAATGTTCCGAGGAAGCAGCCAGGCACGCGCACCGACAAACGACGCTTCGCGGGGCGCGTGCGTCTCGACGCCTCTGCCGCAGCAGCAGCAGCAGCAACACACTGATGGCACGAAGCTCCCGCGCGCGCCCGACGTGTATTATGAGCTTCTTCTTGCCCCTTCTTTCGTTTCCGCCCGTTTCCTTACCATATATATAATCTTTTTAATAATTTCTTCTTCGTGTTATTCCGCGGGGAAGTGCGAATTACGGCGTTGCCGAGAGCACGAACGGCGTCAAGTGCGGAAAAAAAAATACAGAAAAAGAAGACATGCGCGTGAGTCAATCCGCGGCTACACGGTGAGATGTGCGTGCTCTCGAGATCTATATGACGCCTCAAAGCGCGCCTCGCAAGCGAGGCGCGCAGAGGAGACCGCGCCGACCGTATAGAAGCTGGCCGGCCGCGCGTGCAAGCGCGGACGAAGGCAGCAAGCAACACCAGTGGGCAGTATGAGAGCATCCGTCGGATCCAACAAAACAGACCCCGAATAGCGACCATCAGTCGGCGGTGCTCGCGCACGTTTTTTAGGGGAGTGACGGAGCCCCCTCCCGCTCCACAAATTGCTACAGAAGTTGCGGGTGCTGACCTCTCTAGTCGCGGACTCGGGTCATATATGGCTATAGTATACACGCTTGCTTCTGTTGTTCTCATACTTTCCCAAACAACCAGGACATGTCGGAACAGTTTTCTCGACTGACCACGTGGATGGTCACTCTCAAGCGCCCTCTCACAACAGTCCCGCACGAAGTAAAAAACTGCCTAGATATGAGTTGGCCAGGCACATTCAGTTTATGCGGCGCTTTCAAAACAGCGTTCTGTGCGCCTGTGTATTTCCAACCAGCGGCTGAAGGCTTTCGCAAAACTTTCGACAATCTCTACGAGGCCGCGACGCTGGAGCAACATGCAACTTTGTTTTCAGCTTTGTATCCTCTCCCTTACTTCTTTCCCGCCTCCTGGTTACACAAACAAACAGACAATCTCTTTCTCTCTCTCTGTCTCTAAGTAACACCTTCAGCATCTCAGAAATGAACAAGCAGGAGGGCAACTTATATAGAAAAATACATAAAGTGTCTACCACTAGCACTTTCCTTCCATGCACGTACCTTTTACTGACAAGGTGCCTCCGACCAGTGTATAACAACCACTGCTCGAAACAGGAGCGACCTGTATAAACTGTGTAGGCAGTAAGAACCACAAGAGTTTTACGAACGTTTCTCTGAAACCTCTGTTCACACACATGCTTTTATCCAGCGCGTTTGGGAGCTGACGGGAGAAACGAAAGTAACGACGTTGGTACCTCACAGTGAGCTATGTCTTTCAATATACAGGGCAATAATTCGGGTCAGCTGAAGAGATTTATTGCTGACATCAGTGACATCAGCCTATTACACTGAACCTGACATCAAAATGAATCCTTCATTCGCAAGGGTCACTGTCCTCTTTTTATTGAGAGCAGCCGTGAATGACATTACCACATCGCCAACATTACAGACAACAGCGTCCAGTTGGAGCGCAATTAGAGAACCAAAACAACATTTACGTTATTAGAGCAGACCTCAATTTTAAACAACTATGAATATGTAAAATACGCGAGAAAATGAACGCCATGCGTACATTTGTTTTACATGTCGTGCCCATATGGCGGCGCGTTCGTGACGTCATAGTCACGACGCGGCTTTCTCGATTTTAGGCATATGTGCGTTTTTTTTTTTTTTTTCATGCACACGGCGCCCACATAAATTGACAGGTTGATTTCCCGTGCAGATTTAAAGAGCTATACGTAGGCTTAAATCAAACGCTACTGAAACATATGACGTCATGAAAAGCTGGTACTATACAGGCACCAACAAGGCGACATCATCAGTTTCTGTACGCCCTTTGGCACATCGTGTCTCCGACCTCAGCAAAACCAACGTATCTGCAGACGTACGAAGTGCAGTCTACTAATACAGCTTAATTGAGCATTCCCTCTTTAATGGCATTAAAAAAAAAACTGCTGTGATCGGCGCACCGAAATGACATATAGAAAATTTCGCAGCTGGTATTTGAGAGGGCGCGCACCTGCGCCCATTGACAATAGTTGACTCAGTCAGCATTCTGTGCCCACACAACACGACATTCTATAGGTCACAATACGACACGCGTTTCAGAAACAAAGTAGAAATAACGCTGACTGTCTTTCCAAGAGTACGTCCGCTCGCCCTTCCCCACAGCGATACCGACGACAAAATGGTCACACGATCACGCACTGACGTCACCGCCAATGGAGCGACACGAAATACGCGTACAAAAACTGTATTGCCTCCCTGGCTGAAACCGCACAAAAAAGCTCGTTTTCAACCTACAGGGACACGAAGCAGTGATAGCGAACACAACTAGCGTGCGAATGGCAGTTTCTTACTTCAATTGCAAAAGAAAAAAAAAGAAAAAAAAAGGTAGGCAGCGAGGCGAAAACAACGTGATGATGATAATGGCGATGACCTCGGTAACAGCGGCTGGCCCACAATCTGCTCAGAAAATGTTCCACTTTCTCCATTTCTCATCTCGTGTTTAAGCTCCTTTTAGCTCCTTTTCACCTCGGTGCTGGCTTATTACTGTCTCGTCGTGCATATAGCAGCGTTCCGTTAACTACTGTCTCATGACGCAACAATGCGTTCAGTGCTTGCATTACGTCAGGGGTTAAACGTAAATCTTCGCAACCACCCTGCCTTTCCTCTCCTTCTATTTCTCTCTCTCTCTCTCTTCTCAAGTGAAATTCTACGATTCCATAGCGGCTGGGGCGTCTCCTTTTGTTTAATCTTTGTAAATGTTGATTTAAAGGCATGACGACATAATAATGACGACCAGGAAGTAACGACAACAATCGCCTACCATGACCCACACGGCGACGCCGGAAAAGTGCAACTCGAAAGCCCCCATAACAGTTACATGGCTGCAAAAAGAGCTGCGCGCATCCCCGACGCAACGAGCTTGTTTGCGCGAAAGCATCGGCGAGAGTGGACAGGCGATCCTTCACCGACGCTTCCGATAAATGGAACACCAACGTTTCCATGGAAAGGTTACCCGGCCAACTTAACTGGAACGTAGAGGAAAGGTACACGGGAATGGGGCAAGCGACACGGGGAAGCTGGCGCAACAACGAGAGCTATATATCTGTACGTATATACTACACATGGAAGCTGTTTACCGCTACAGCGACGACTCGCTAAAGGTCGCAGCATCTGCCCTGCTGCAGCCTGGCAGGAACAGGAAACGGAAAAAGAAAGAAAACAAGGTCCCGCTTCTTCACTAGCACGCATGAGTGTGCGTGCATTATTTCGCGCCGTTTCACCGTTTAGCTGCCTAACGTTATAGGAATACGTCGCCTATTCTGGATCTGTATGGCTCAACTTACTCATCAATAGCGGAGATTCATGTGGACGGCCCAACCTGTACTGACGACGCGAGATTTGTGCATTTCGCGCAACGTGGCAAAATATATATACAAAGCTGTATGTTTGTAAACGAAAGGAGCGTGGTGATAGCTTTGTGTGCTGGCGTCCCCACGTTGGGCGCCATATAACTTGAGACCTCAACCTCAGCGAGCCGGTACCGGGCACGTTAGCACAAACTCTCACAGTGTATAGAAAAACAACAGCATACTAGTGCATTGATGCACCATATACTTTTTCACCATTTGTCGCTTTAGAAATTCACCTTCGGTAAGTAACATTCAAACAATTAACAACAAACTGCTTGCAGGAAATTATTTTTGTGCTAGGAGAAGGCATTGCCACCACCACACCTTGACTTAACGCTCTGCAGTTTAGATAATACGCCTGCGAAGTCGCGCGAGAGCGAAAGGTTCGAAAATTAGCAGAGATAGAGATAGAGAAAGAAGGAACTGAGGTCAAACAGATACCCACGAGATTTGCTACCCTGCATTGGAGAAAGAGTGGAAGGAGAAACATGAATGGAGGGATGCGAGACCATACTGGCCGCACGCTTGATGGGTAGCAAATAAAATCTGTACAAACGACCAGTGAATTGCCACATCGATCGCTTTCAGGAACGGCAGCAATGCCGGCGCTGCCTCCTGAACATTCTAAAATTAGTAAATCCAGTAGTCATTGACACTGCTTATCGTGTTTGTCACTGCGATGCCCTGAGCACGGACACTGAAAGCAGACGCACGCGTGTTCCATCCACGCTGACATAATTTGTCAGGAACATAATTAGGTCCCACTGCAGGGCGAATGCCTCTCCCTGCAGAGATACCCAGTAACTCTCATCGCGCGTCAGTCTACTTCATTACATGCCTGCAGATTTTTAATTCTTAGTGCTCTGTCTATAGTCCACTTATAGGCAGCGGGGGCCCAAGCTTTCCGTACAGACTGCAGCGCCAGATCGCATAGCCTTATAGCGAGCGCGGAGGAATCGTATCTTGCAGGAAACGTTGCGCGTTCACGATGCCCTCTGGGCAACGTTCATCTCGAGGAAAGCATTTCCACGTCCTGCATATGTACAGTACAACTGTGCATGCCGTATACGGATTCCAACGCTGCCGCAGATCGGGCAACGATTCGCTTATCTGCTTCGAGCAAGCCATTGAAATGTGCGCGCGCCACTGTTGCTGTCGAGAATGGCGACTCGTTTCTGTTGTATAGCTCAAGCGGCTGGCGTCTGCAGGTCTTGTGAGAAGCTCAAAGAGCCGTAACGCCACCTGGCCAGTTCCCGGTGCATTTCCCTCACGCAATGCGTAAATCAGGGTTAACCGATGGTCTATCAGACCATCAGCAGTTGCCGACCGGCCCAGTTTCACGATGTGCAGTCTACAAATGACAGGACGCTGCGCACGTTGTCCCGTCTTCCTTTCTTTACCTCGTACTTAGTTTTACGAGCTTTTCTTATAGAATGACTATCCGTAATCTGAAACAAGCATGTGCCGATCGGTCTCGGCCCCCCCATTCTCCACAATTCCGAAGAGAACAATTAAAGGCGTGACGATTAAGGTACTCCAAAAGAACAAACATTCGCATTGAAATTAACAAAGCAGAATAACGACAGCCTTGCAGAACGCCTGTTGGCGCATTTCTATATGGCTATATATACACAGCTGCAACGTAGATATTTTTAAAAAATGTTATCTTAGCCTTCTTACATAAGCCTTCTTCATCTTGAATTCTATGGTGCAGCTGTCGGACATAAATGGAATAGTTATCACAATTGAAGCAGAATACAAGCTTGCCGCGGCCGTCTTCTTTGAGAGCGATAAATGACAGCGAGGCACGTTTGAAGGTACAGTATTGAGTGCGATGAGGAGCTTTCACGAGCCTTTCGGTGCAGGCAACGAGCTCGTGGCCATTGTGCGTGGCTCGAATTATCCGGCTCGAAATAAAAGAACGCATGCGAGAGGCGGCACATAAATCCTTCTATCGTCATCTCTCTCTCTCAGAGGCTACAGCAGCCGCGAGAGAACTGCGGCTTCGAAGGGTCTCGCGGCACAATGGGGCGCAGCTGCTCCGAATAGGCATCTCCAAATGGAGCTATACACTGATGTTGTGCGCCGTGGCTCTCGCTGCCCCACACTTTGTGCGTATACACATGCACGCTTCCACACTCCGCGCCGAGCTGATCCCCGGGCTCAAACCACGGGCTGAAACAAAGGGCGTTGCCGCTGCGCGGCTGCCAAAATCGGTGCCTCCGTCGCGAAATGCAGCCGCAATGTGTTTTATACTGTCCAGCGATATCGCGCGTGCTACAGAGGTATAGTATAAAACAACCACTACATAGAGTAACAGTGTAAGTTTTATAGATCTCTTTAGATATAGAAAAACTCCAGAAGCAATAGCCGTAGCGCTAATATGCGCGACGGACAGAACAAAGGCGGCAGGACGAACGCTACAGGATCAACACTCGTCCTGTCACCTTGCTTGGTCTAAGACAGACACAAGAAATATGGCAGCACTAACGTTACAGGAGTGGCGTTCGTCACAGCGCCATTACGTCAGTGTAATGTCGCGGGTTTCATAGTTGATTCTCGTATTTTGGCGCGTTTCTGACGAGAAAAAGAAATGCACGTTCTTGAAACTTTCACGAATGAGTCCTTGGTGTAATAGGATTGCAATTGAATCCCTCTTTATTGATAATTAATATCCTATATATATATATATATATCTGAGTGGACGCTGTCAAAAGCCATGGCGTCAACAGCGGTCGCTGTGTGAACTTCAACGTGGCGTCCAAGCTAAATACGAAACCCTGTTGAAGTCATTGCTTCGAAATAGCGGTTGTTTCGAAATCACAGCCACCGAGCCACCACGGCGCGCCTCTATATAACGAACTTCGAAGTAGCGAGAACGAAGGGGATAAGACTCCAGCGGTACCACCCACCACGTATATATCCGAAGGGCTCGCGCTGAATACCTCCGTGCAATACCACTACTCAAATAAAGAGATAACTACAACAAAGAAGGCCCGTTGCCTATACAGCGTGTAAAGGGGTTGGCTGCATGGCAGGTTGCCTCGAACGCTGTATCCACGTGCCTCTTCTACCCGAGCGAACGTTAGCAGCGTTCACATGCTCCCACTGCAAGATTGTTCCGACCACAAACCAACAAATTACGGCCTCCAGATTGGAGTTCAGTTTGAGACTGCCTTTTAAGACCATTGGTGAAGAGGCACACGTTTTCATTAGCCTTACACGTTTACTGCTGAGCAGACAGTGAGGAAAATTTATTTGTAGAAAAGCAAAGAAGTCGGCCTGAGGTGAAAGTTGCCTGACCGTAAGGATTTATACATAATGTATACATTCCAAGAACCAAAAAGAAATCCGAGGCATCCTAAAGAAGGGAGAGAGAACTCTTGGAGACTAAAGAGCTGTGCTATACCGTGAGCAAGCGAATACTTTAACTATGCAGGCTGAGGTAGCATTTTACTGTTGCTGCACAACAGGGATGAGCGGAATGTTTCGATGCTTGTTACGTGCTTCCTGAGCGTGCGTGTGATTATGCTTAGCTAATATCTGCTCTCTCACTTTTATTTCTTCGGGTTTCATTAACGTACGTCACATCAGAGAAGTAAAAAAAATAAAAAAAGATCGCTGCGACTACCGCAATATATCGTCCTCATTCACAGCGGTATGCCATTGCGCACATCTTTGAAAGACGAGCAGCTGCGCGCATGGCGCGACTTCATTTCGCAATTTCACGAGACCAAGCGCACTAATTGCTGGTCGCGGACGGCGCCCGCGTACTTTCCCAGGTCCCACGCCACCAGCTGCGTCCATCTCTTCGATAGCGTCACAATCATCGCCGAGTGGTGTGCTCCTACGCCAGTTTGTACCTCGGCAATTTCTCGACGTTAATTGTGTGACTCGAAGCGAGGTTTTGCGGGAGAGCTGCGGCATCATGGCCCTCTTCGGGCCTAGAGTTACTCGGGCCTTGCTCGGCGGGCACGCGTATATGCGCTCGTGCTCGAGCGCAGCTGCGCGCCGCCCCGGTCACGTGACGGCTAATTGCATCAGGTACGCGCGCGCGTCGCCGCCGAAAGCACGAAGCGCAGGTAGCGGCGGCGCGAAGCCCCACACGACGACGCCACGGCGGCACGCGGGCGCGGTTTCCTAACCTCGTTTGCGCTGCCGGCCAGGGACGACGACGCAGCAGCGAAAGGCTTCCCAGCGCAGATGCACAGCTTCGGCAAAGACGAAAACAATATACGACTCGTACGCCACAGGATGCCGCTCGGGCAGAGTGAGCTGCTGTGTGCCGAAAGACGCTAGATGCGTCTTAGGAGGAAAATGGTAGAAATATGGGCTTGCTGGTACATGATGTTCGTATTCAATAGCGCAGGACGGGCAACGACAAAACAAGGACAAACGATAACGCTGGGGGAGGGACTAACTTCCAGCAGAGCTTTTGTCTCCACAGGCACACGTATACATATAGGCTCGCTGAGTATCACATAATGTGCGCGACAATCATTGCAACAATAATAACAGCACGACAATGGCGCCCGTATTGTCGTTTGTCCTCCTTGCGCCGTTGTTCACCCTCGGCTACTCAATACGAAGTTTGCGAACAGGAAATATAAGATTTTCGAAGTAGCAACAACCGTGTGAAGCGCCACCATGCACTCTGTCCTTCCCGAAGCGGCCTTGCCTTTACGAGAAAAGTGCGCGAAATAACTGATACTACTGCTCGTGTTACGCTTTCTGCCGTTTCTCTACGTTACGTCGTACGATTTTCAAGAAACTCGATTAGGCAGCAGGAACGCGGTGGATTGTGGTCGTTGCTATCGAAGGGATTACGAAGAAAGTGGCGGCACCTGTTGCTACTCATCGAAATCAATACATCCAGGGATGTAGATATATCCACGGTATGCATTAGTCTAAACTGAATATGTTGACGCTATGTAGGTAGAAAACATGCTCTGGTAAAGACAGACCGAATTGTGGCGAAGTGCCTCACATAGGCTGATCCGCGTTTTCGTGGGTGAACCTATCTTCGTCGGGGCGGGTATGGAATAAAGACGTCCGTTCGTTTTGTGCGGTATAGGTTAACCGCGACGGCGGCGGACTGGGAACGAGAAAACACTGTAGAGTCTAATGCTCTTTCTTTATTTGCAGATAACCACCGCAATCAGCGACACCATGTGACGTCACCTGACTGGTCACAAAGATTTTCCGCATACGATGCGAATACAAGGTGTTCCAGCTAACGTTAGCCAAGCGGTACAAAAAACACACTCCACGATACGATCTCAAGACCTACGGCGTTTAGTCGTCAGACTACTGGCGACCAAACATCGCAGATTCTATAAGTGTATTTTGCACCATGCTTTTTTTTTTTTCCTTCGTTTAACAGCTTTGGCTAAAGTTAGCTGGGACAGCCTATATATCTCGCGCATACCCAACCGGCCACGTTATATGTCGGGTGCACGGAGGTTCCAGATACTCTCACTTCTCCAGAAACAGCGACAGACGCGCAACAAGTGTCAACAAGCAAGGAAATCTCTCGAGGTCAGACTCCGGCAAGAAAAACCTCCTAAGGCGCAAAAGAAGCAAACCATGTTTCCAAGTCCGTTCTTGTTGACATCATCGCTCGAGGAACGTCGACCGTCCGAACCCCTTCCTTCTGTTCTGCTTCTATTGACACACACACACACACACACACACACACACACACACACACACACACACACACACACACACACACACACACACACACACACACACACACACACACACACACACACACACACACACACACACACACACACACACACACACAGACTTATTAGAGGGGGAAGAAAAATAAACTAGTTTCGTGGCAACCAAAATTTCGACTTATATGCGACCGACCTAAGGGGTCAAGGTCAATCGCGACCGGAGAAAGTGCGCCCTCGGCCGCCGCGTACACTCCGCGGGTATCGAGCGCGCGACCTTGACTGGACGCGGCTTCTTCCTCGGCAGCGACGCAAGGTCGGCCGCGGTGCACGCCCACGCGCGGCAGAATAGCCGCGCCATCGCCGCCCAGATTTTTTTTCCTCAAGCTGGTCTTGCAAAAGCCACCTCCTCGCCGACCACGTATGCGCGAACCTAAGCGCACACGCACGAAGAGTGAGTGAGTGAGTGAGTGAGTGTGCGTGCGTGCGTGCGTGCGTGCGTGCGTGCGTGCGTGCGTGCGTGCGTGTGCGTGCAATCCCACTTCGCACAGTGGCTCCTGGAAACTTATCTGGTGAGCTGCAGAGAAAAAGTGCGCATTCGATTTATGTTTCCATGCGGCGCCTGCTGTAGTGAACGCACGCATGCACAACGAACGAACGAACGAACGAACGAACGAACGAACGAACGAACGAACGAACGAACGAAACGAACAAACAAACAAAGAGAAAGAAAGAAAGAATCACGTGTGGCTTTGCTTGTTAGTAAGCGCTTCACGAGCCAACTCGCTCTTTGCGACATGCACGTCATAACTACCTTTGCGCGTCACAATTGCGATGTTTATCTACTTTTCCTTTTGATAAAGTCTGTGCGATGAATGCCAAATGAAGACATTTATTAAAAGTATGCTATAGAAAGAAACCAATACTAACAAAATACAAACAGACAGCCGATGATGATGATGTATGGTGTTTAATGGCGCAAGGGCCAAGTGTGGCCAAAGAGCGCCATGCCAGTGTTTGTTAATTCGCAGTGGAGCGATGAATTCTGAGAACTAGATGAGGGGTGGCTGTAAAGGGCCTACAGACAGACAGCCAGACAGCCGCCGGGTAACGATAATGCTAAGTGGCGCGGAAAGGTTGTTTTGCTGCAGGTACGTTGATGGCGCCACGATTAAATTTAGACACCGACAAAAAGGAAACGAGAACTGCCATGTCGGCGGTATACGATAGCGATGACTATTTTCTTCCCATTTTGACAACACGTGCGAAAGCTATATTTGTGAACAATGCTCGCGTCTATCGTGTCCGCATCTTTATTCGAAACAAAAGAGGTTGAAAAACAGCGCTCGAACGGTCGCCGAGTGCCAAACACTTGAGTCGGTGATAGTATATATTTAGACCTCGCTATCTTTTTTATGAGGAACGTGAGAAGTTCGCACAAAAACAAAATCCAACCGGATGCCAGCAGAGGTCCTTCCGCACATGTTTCCTCAGCCTGATGTGGATGGAAAACGCTTAAATGTCGCAGGAAATATTTGCGCGTGTGATGTTTAGCTACGAACCAATAAGCGAGGGCAACGCTGATTTCACACCCTAGCTAGCGACTATGTTATGTTTTCCCTGGCTCTCTATGGCCATACTTGGCCCTTGCGCCACTAAATACCAAATTCATCATCATCACTATACGATTTACCCACCAAATCGGGACACATCACCCATACTTCTTTTTCTTACCTTGTACACAGCTATTCAAAACATTTCCATGGGTGCGCTACAACACAGCAGCGTAAGCATACCAAACAGACAACCTCTAATTTCGTAGACGTGCTGAGTCAGCCAAGATGGCGGTTTAATGCACCCCGATGTCGACGCAACTCGATGATTTATGCTTTATAGCGTCTGTATATTGCTATTATCCTTTGTCGTAAACCGCTATTCAGGCTTGGCGTCCATAAACAGACCCTCGACGGAAAAGAAAAGCAAGCTTTTGTGGCATACAGCTGTAGCGTTGGAGAGTTTCAAACACTTGAAGTACTCGGGCATATTGCGCTGCCACAATCGGCAAGAGAGTGTATAAACAAATCCAATGCGCAACGCGGACTTGACACATCAGGCGCCTCTTAGAGGGCCAACAGATTTTGAAACAGGCCCGCCTAAACGTTGCCTTTCATCGCCAGTTTAAAGGTCGCAAAGAAAGGCACTTAAAGCAGTTCCGCTAAAGCACGAACCACTGATGTCGTAAACGAATAAGTATAGTCATTTCCCAAACAACAGGCAAAAGATTCTCTATTGATCGAGCACGAACTCGGGGCGTAAACTCTGCCATGTAATACGAACGCACTCATATAATTAGGTTCTGTTAATTTCTTGTCAACTACCGCGTACATTGGTCGCTCCTAAAAGCGCGTATCTGCGCGTTCGTGCGCGCGCAAGTGTGTGTGCCAACCTAATTGCAACATTTGTTCAACATTTCCTGGAAAACGTGCCTGATATGAGGCATCTCTGCATAAGAAAGCGTGCACTTCGTTCCACATTTCAGCGCTAACCAACAACGGCCGAGTGCTGCCCCTGGGTGTTCACAACTAAGTTAAATTGTGCGTGTGTGGCTCAACTTCCCCAAACTCCAAAGTGGGTTACGATGGACGCCCGTAGTGGAGAGTTTCGGATTAAACTTCTGATCGCGCGGGTTTCTTTAACGCGCACCCGTATAGAACAGTGTACACGGGCGTGGTGTATAAGCTGCGTGCGTTGGATCCACGTTCAATAAGAACGTTCAACGTTCAATAGGAACGTTCAATCGTGGGCCATATAATATGCATGCAGAGGACGCGCATGCATGCACTGGATGGACAAACACGCGCCCAAAGCTTGCACAGACAGCCGCGCGAGTGCTTCTCCATCTTCGTCGTCGTCGCCGGGACACCCTCGCGAGCGCCCCACCGCGTTCTCCCGTCTTCCGCGTGCTGCGGCGGCAATGGACTGACGTCAAGAAAAGCGGGGCCCGCTGGCGCAACGCGGCATTGACCTTGGCGGATGCCGCGCCGCCGTCCCAGGTCAGATCGCAGCCGTCGTCGCAGTCGTCTACGGTCGGACGGGCGGGCTGCAGCGCTCCCGCCGATCAACCGCCGCAAAGCGCGCGAGGCCTCCCACCGGAGAGGCTGAGCTGCACCTATATGCTGCTGCTGCTGCTGCTCCTGGCGTATATACTGCGGGGCGATGCAGACAAGGCGAGCCGGAGCGGAGGGGCGCCTCATTTGCATGCGCCCTATACGTTCACCCATAGCGTGCGCGCGCGCGGCCGTTTTTGTTGACTGCCGTCTCGATTACGATCACAGGCGATTCGTAGGGCGCGAGCCGTTAAGGGGGAAGCGCAAACACGAGTCGTACATTAAAGTATAGCGTGAGCGCTCGTGCGTGGGCACGTATGAATGTGTGCAGTATGAACGCGAACGCACAAACTTTCACTCAAGAGGCGGTGATGGCTCAAGATGCCTAATTCTGAACATAAAGTGTTCCACAAGAGTAGTGTTCGCCATGCACGCGCGCACGCACACACACACACACACACAAAGTACGAACACAGTATTAGAGAACTTGCGGTTTCTGGCTGCCAGCACGAGCCGTAAATACACTGAAAACAAGCGGGGAAAGAAGAGACCCGTATAGCATCGCAATTAGCTTTCACACATTCCCAACTTTTGGAGCACATGGTCCAATCGGGAAAAAAATATCTTGACTGACTGACAGATAAACCGCTGATGTGTTTGATGAACTGGATTTACATAGGGAAAATTACGCTGAAGTACTCGTCATGGGACTATATAAGTCCCGCGCCGTCTTCGAAGAAACGAAATAAGCTCACGCCAGCACCATCGGTGAATGCAAATAGTTGCTCAAAAAGCCCCGTGCGTCCCGTCTTCGAACATGTTTTCACCCAAATGGATGCACTGATACCGCCCTGAACTATATCCCGTACCGCACCAGGAAACAAATAATCCGAACGATCGACGTCGATGTTTCATCGATTCCAAACCGGCTGGCTCTATATACACACCGCCACATTGCCAGCGCTTCGGGCAAAATGACTGGAATAGTGCCTCGAAGGTCTACCTGGGGACGTATTCTGCGACGATCACTTTCGGCGATAGCATCGCCGTCAGGCGCGCGCTGATTGGCTGGTTGAGCCCTACGTCACGCGAAGGCGCTATAGTATCGCCGAGGCGATCGTCGAAGAATACGTCCCCTGAATGGGCTCCCCGAGCACGTATAGCGAAAATTATAAGCACCATAGCGCAACCTCTGTGTGCTCCTGAAGAAACAGCGTTTAACTCCTGACTTTCTTAAACATGACTGAACTTAGCTTAGGTTAGTCAAACTGACCTAACAGTGGTCTGCAGTCCGCAATGCTGAGTAGTCAGCCAGAACTAGACAATTTATGCCGGAACTAGCATTTCTCTCGCATCTGTGCCTTCATCAGGTATACGCGTATTTCGTCATGTGGTTAAGCTTGTAACAAAGCTTTTGGTTTGTAATATTCAGACTGATTTCTGAAACGTGAACTAACGTTAGCGCACATCTTTCAACATCACTAACGTCCAGTGACGGCATATTATGTCTTCGAAACGCCAGTATCGACTTTCCCTTCCATTTTCCTTCGGAACGTGGACAGCTTACAGCACTTTCGAAAGCTATAGTTGAAACCCTCAACGCAGTGCTTCTAGGCTCACGCGTTAATTAGTTGGTCTACGGCGTTCATCAAGAGTTACGCGCCGTCACAGCCCAGCACTGCACAAGCAATTTCGCCGTACGCGACAGCAACTTTCCCGGTGGCGAAGGACGATCTGCGCATTCGTTCCGACTACTAAACAGCGGCTGCGACGTAATCAGCCAAGACCTCGGCGCAAACAAGGGTGGAGGGGTCAAGCGTAAAGTAATTAGAGACGCAACATGCCGTGAATTACTGTCGAGATTAACAATCGGATGGACGAGCGGGCTTGATGCCAAGAGATGCGAGCTACAATGCGCGCTGGGCCATGTCCTTGCCACAAGCGAAATTCATCCGGTTCTGCAGAGTATCGCCGTCCTCCGGAAATGTCGCAAGCGCCTCTGCCCGGCTGCCTGGACGGTCGTCCACGGCGGCCCTTGAATACAGAACTTCAGAAGGCGCGGTAACTGCCGCCGCAAGGATGTTGTGGGAAAGCACGCGTCCGACGATTTGCCAATTCAGCCGTCGTTTTCCCTGTCGCAGCGCCATTCCCTTCGTCAGAAATTCTAATAGCGTTGATTACCAAGCAGCCTATACGCCAGCCAGTGTCTCAACGTCGCTGAAAACCGCGTCCAGCGACCGACTGACCAAATGACCATCTAGCCAACCGCATCCACCAACCGACTGACTCACTAACAGAGTGCATGGTTCAAGAATGAACGAACCGGATTGCACTGGAAAATGGAATGAGCTGAACAGACAAATGCTAAAATGACCAGGGCTAGCCTGACCAGGGCTGCAACGACCAGGGCCGCAATGACCAGGGCCGCAATGACCAGGGCCGCAATGACCAGGCCCGCAATGACCAGGCCCGCAATGACCAGGGCCGCAATGACCAGGCCCGCAATGACCAGGCCCGCAATGACCAGGCCCGCAATGACCAGGGCCGCAATGACCAGGGCCGCGCTGACCAGGGCCGCACTGACCAGGGATGGACAGGCGAGAGCTGAACTGGCGAGAGCTGAACTGACCAGGGCTGCACTGACCAGGGCTGCACTGACCAGGGCTGCACTGACACCAGGGCTGCACTGACACCAGGGCTGCACTGACACCAGGGCTGCACTGACACCAGGGCTGCACTGACACCAGGGCTGCACTGACACCAGGGCTGCACTGACCAGGGCTGCACTGACCAGGGCTGGACTGGCGAGAGCTGAACTGACCAGAGCTCTACAGATTAGAGCTGTGCAGACCAGAACTGAACCGGCCAGAGTTCGACAGACCGCAATTAAACTGAGGAGAGTTGAAACGACCAGCGTTGAACTGACCAGATCTGAACAGACCAGAATCGAAGTCACCAGAGTCCAACTGACCACAGTCAACTGATCAGCATCAGACAGACAAGACTTGAACTTGCTAGAGCAGGACTAACCTGAGCCAAACTGAAATAACAGAGCTAATCTGAAACTGGACCGAGCTGAACTAAACTAACGGGACAGAACTTACTTTAGAGAAACAAGTGACTCATTGACTGACTGACAGCACTGAGCTGAACTAGACAGATTGTAGAGAAAAGACTGACGAACCGACCGATCAACTAATTGATGTGTCCTATTATTTTTTATTCCTTGTTCGATTCGGCTTAACGCTAAATTTTGCATCTATAGCTCTCATGAGCTATGTGCTATGAGAGCCAGGCGTTTTTTGGTCCACGAGCGATACCGCCGTATTCACGGACGCGTATTTATATAGAAGAAAATAGAAATATATTCCATAGCTTTCCTTTAGCTGCCCCGTGCCCTTCGGGAATAATCGAGAGGCGCAGAATTAAACGGATTGGTCATTACACACCTGCTCCATCGAGAGCGCTTACACGAGAGGCAAAAGGCCTGCGCGCTGCATCGGCGCCCCCGAATCACACGACCGTTCTCTCCGTTTTCTCGCCTCGGCCGAAGTGAAAACAGCGTGCGGGGTCGGTCAAGAAGGCGCCGGTGGCGGTATTCTAATTCACCGCGGCCCGGCTCTTCGCTGGCTGCTGGTCCACTCTCCATCGTAAAACACACAACCAGCTCGCCAAAGCACCTCGGGCCGCGCGACCCAGCTACATATAGTACAGCGTGCTGCCGACCACTCCGGGGCAGCGTTGGCGCTGGAAGCTTCTGCTTCGAAAGTTCGCCTCCTCCGCAGGACTACTAGCGAGATACGGTTGCGAAGAGCCCACCTACCCTTCCCCTCACTACGTCAAGGTCAGGAAGGGAAGCCATCCCCCCAGGCAAAGCTGCGGTCACGGGCGATCGGCCATTCGAGTGTAGTGGCCGCCGCTGCCGATCTGCTGCCCGCCTCGCGAGGACCAGTTTGTCCAAGCAACAGGCAGTGAGTGTGAGTGTGTGTGTGTGTGCTTGAGCGTGTGCGTGCGTGTATTTGCCCAGTGGCGGCGCCTATAAATAGTCGTGCTGCGTGAGCGCGCACACACGTGGCCTAAGACGCGATCTCAATTGCGTTTGCGCCTCGAACCGCAGCAGGCAGGCAGGCAGGCTCCGCGTGCGCGACACGATCTCGTTTCGTTTGGGACACCGCGTGGCGGAGCGGACGAGACTATTTTAATGGACACGACAACACACGACGATTTGGGAAGAAACGGGTTACGGTCGTAATAAACCTGGGCGCAGCCTCTCTCCCTTATTCTGTTCTTTATTTTCCTCCTCCCCTCGCTATCTCCGCAAAAGAATCGTGCGAATGTAGAAATCAAAGCTGTACGCGAGATGTACGAGATATACTCGTCGATTACGGCGAATTGGCGATATTAATGTCTCCTTTCCTCTCTCGCGCGCGCGCTCTATTTTTGGGAGGTGTCCAAGCGTAACAAATGGGCGGGCTGCACGTACGCGCTGCTACGGGCCGTAGATCTAATACTGTAATATCGTGGTCGTCCCCCTAGACATATTTCAGGTTCGTTCATAAAAAAAAAAGAGAGAAAAGAGAGAGAAAGAAAGGAAGCACGGGCTTTTTTTTAAACAGTAGGTTTCTTATACTGCTGCGGTCGGTGCTAGCGTAACATCACTTTTGTCGCATAGCCTCAAGTCGGGGTAGGAAATTATCGAATGCGCCATCGAAACGCCGATTCGTTCGATTCAATCGCCGCCGCCCCGTTGCGCACGTTCAACACCATTACCAATGCCATTCTTATCATTCTTTTGAAATCTATGACCTAGTGCAGTGTACGTATCTGAAAGGTATATAACCCTTGCCTATTAGGTCTATCGGTACAATCTTAACGAACCAGCTGATTATATATATATATATATATATATATATATATATATATATATATATATATATATATATATATATATATATATATATATATACCAAAAAGCGCTTAGAGGGCAGCGAATCTTCTTCGCGCCAATTTTGTCAGCTGGATCGCATGGTCTCGAGAGCTCAGCTCTGTTGCGAACTGCAGACGGGAATTAGTGGCAATTAATGGCATAAACGCAAATCACTCGCTCAAGGATTGAGAAACGTTTCGTTGACGTTTGTATCAATTGCAAATATCCGCGCAATGTATTCAATCGACACAAATGCGAATTTCCGAGCGATACAAACGGGACACCATGTTACCACTCGACCAACCGAAGACAGCTCTTGACATTTCGACCTCACTGAAACTTGGTATTCCAACGTATTCGAAGTAGAGTATTAACGGCGACCTGATATTCTCCTGGAGCATGTAAGCTCATTCTTGCAGCTTGAATGCAGAGTATACCTGTCGCTTGTCACAACGTGAGGCACTGCATATCACCGAGAAAGACGTGAATTGTAGATCAAGGAAACCTGGGCACAAGAAAAAAAAATATATATATATAGACACTCGCGATCAAACGCGTGTCGATTGCCGCAATCTCGAAGGCCTCGCGGCTACTCCCAATCCACTTCTAGCCAAGGACACTTTCAACGCGGCTACCAGGAAAATTCGAACACTGGGTTTCGCCGCAGGAAAAAAAAGAGTGCCCCCCGGAGCATTCTTCCTTATACATACAGCGTCGCTCTCACCGTTACGCCTAACGACCGTCATCGTAATAATCGATCAGAATTAGGTCCCGCACTTAGCCGCGGCCACTGCTGCAAAAGTGAGATGCATACGTATCCCGAAGCCATAGAGAAGACGCAGCATTTCGGGGCTCGATTACGACATTACCGCGGCATACAACGCATCACCGTCGCTACTATATTAGCAACGTCAGCAGCGGCAGTGCTGTCCCAATCGTCTCCCCTCCAGCATTTTTTTTTTTCTTGTACTGTTCACCCTCAATCTCCCAGCGCCACCCTACACAACTCCCCGTACCCTCCAGATTTCGCAGGAAAGCGTTTCTTTCTTCCCCTCCCCCCTCTTTTTTTTTAACATTTCTCCTCTAACGGCGGCGTACACACGAGAGAACCTATTCAAACAAGGTCGCGAGTGAAGTGAAAACGAAGTCGTGCAGGCTAGCACGCGCAGAATGCCGCTTTCAAGTAAGACAATGGGTGAGAAAAAGTACACGCAGGCAGAGCTGGGCTCGCGCATGCGTCATGGAACGCAGCCCGCTTCGACCGCACGCGCTCATTGTACGGACGCGGAGTGGAGAACAACACCGGGACCGCAAGACGTGAAGCGAATCAACACCCAGCAACAAAGCTCCTAGCATAATAAGACAGCTGAACAAAGCCTGTATAGCTTCTCATTTGAAAGCTTGATAGTCCCATGCTGAGAACATCCGTAGTTTTGGTCACACGTTTCTAAGCCCCTATCATCATAGTCTATTATGACGTCTCCAAGCGAGTCAGCCACAAAGTGACAATAGTACATAAATCGCTTCGTAGCCTCCCGTAGGAATAGCCTTCCCGCACAGACTCTTGAGCAAGTGGTCCGCATTGACTGACTGCCTACCGTACGCATTTCTCCTGTGCGCAAGTGGTCACAGCTGGTGCACCAGAGTTAGGCCTTCAGGCACGTGATTGCTTCGATTTATGACAGGCCGAATTCACATCTGTCTATAGCCAAGCTTGAAAGAGGTGGTGGTAGTTGTCCCGAACAGTAACTTTCCTAGTGCATTCATCATGGCGTGCCAGTCGTAACTACGCCAGCGCCCTCTACAGAATTTTCTGCCGCTAAGAGCGCCGCTTACAGAACCGCCAAATAACGAAATAAAAACGGAGGACACATTTCACAAAACCGCACGCGTGTTTTGAAACCGCGGAAGTCGACTTTTCGGTTAAAGAAGATATCGGCCGCTGTTAAACTAAAAAAAAAAAAAAAAAAAAGAAAAAAAAATAGCATTCCTTTTTTTATCTTTTTAATCGCTCTTACTGGCTTGCTCTATATAGTGTTGCACGCAACTTCAAAATCCAATCACCCACTGCTATGTGCGCCCATGCTCGCAAGCCAGTGTCTCGCAAGCATACAGACACATCGGGCTGTGGGAGGTCGACGCAGTTCGGTGTGCTGCTCCGTTATCTGCGCCCATTTCCTTTCGGGTTATACGCCGCAGTTGGCGCCAAGCACCATCGGAATGCGGAGCTGCGCGACAGCTCAGCATGCTGTGGCGGCTGCCTTCGCGAGCCGGAGCATGGCGCGAGGCTTCTTTGACGTTTCCGCCTGGTTGATGTGTGCGGACCAACTCGGCGCGCAACTCTGCAAACTCGTTGTAGAGGGTGAGTCAACAACTTAGAACTTGGCGGCGTGCACGCGGTACAGGTATCCTTCGCAGCCGCAGAAAATACGCGAATTATTAGATAGCATATAGCTTTATGATTGCCGAGTATAATGCGGTTAGATTGGAGAGCAGTGGGTTTGTACAAGCAAGGAGGCCCCCGAGCTGACGTACTCACCCTGCTACTACGCACTGGGGCAGCGGAAAGTGGATCAGGAGGAAGCCACGACTCATGATTAGGATGATGATGATCATCATGACTGTGGCGGGATAAGTAAACAATGGGCATGTAAGAACGCGAGACACAGCGGCTCTCCCAGCAAGTGAGTGGGACGCCAACAACCAGCAACAACTTCCTGTTCTTCTAATGAAGCCGCGGTAAAGACCACTTTCATTACATTCACCATGCGACTTCAGCGCGCTTCGTTACAGAGAAGCTTTGCGGTGGAGTGGCGTATAGTGCTTTCCACGATGCCACTTGGCGCGGCGTTTTAAAGCTAAATGCACGAGTCAATGCGCGTGTATGTGTGTGTGTGTTAGCGTGCCCCCATTATCTCGACGCGTCATCGCACACGGCGGCGGAATACCGGGCGTCTCGTTTTGCGAGTGCGCCCAAACGCATTGTTCTGCGCGATACGGCCAACCGGTGCGCGCCAGACAAGCGGCCGAGCTCGCGTCGACGGCGTACTTACGATCTCGCGGCGACGTTTGCGCCGCTGTATGGTTTCGACGCGCAGAGAAACATCCGCTTGTTGCCAAGGAGCGCGCATGCAGAGGTTTGCCCTTGCGACACGTACATACGTACGCGCGTTCCTCGGCGATGGATGAGCCAGCCCCTTTCATCGGTCGCTCGATACTTTTCCTCTATACTATGGCAGCATATGTGCATTTGCCAACAATATGAGAGGCCCTCGCAGTACGCGCGACATCACTTCCTGGCAAGGAACCGAACGCTATACTTTATTCGCCACACGGGCCGGTCGGCTACATAGACTTGCGTACTATTACAGGCTCGCGGCAGGCAAATAAACCTCAATGTCCTCGCTCGTCACGAACGCGAGTTGTCCGGGGCCTTTCATCAGCCACGCGCGCTTATACCTCGGTTACGTAATGTGCGACCTTGGCAACAACGCGAGAAAGAGTCGTGCGAGACTAGTTCATCGTGGATGCCCCGTCTTATGAGTAATGCTTATATATATATATATATATATATATATATATATATATATATACATACACAAGTTCCGGGAAGGCGTGTTTAAAAGACAAGAACACGAGCGCACGCAAAAACTAGTCGCAATATCCACCGATGGTCTCAGACATTTAGCTAAATTTGCTAGCGCGTACGCACAGCCAAAGGGCTAAGCTTCCTTTCTCCTATTCTAAATATACCGGAGCATCAATAACAAGCGAATGATCGTGACAAACACGTTCATCGATAGCCTGGCGCGCACTGTACGTAACAACTATATACGGATGATGACAGGCTTTGAAATGAAGATATTGGCAGAAACCAATCTGCCCAATCATGGCCCAACCAGCCATATGACGTCACACACACACACACACACACACACACACACACACACAAATCGTCTGGAACTTTCGGCATCATTTGCAGTGAGATGACATGCGGACAGGGGCTTTGTTGCTTTATCGCCACGCGCGCGCCACTTCGACACCAACCCCGCACAAAGAACGGCTAATGCATCATTAAAAAAGAAGAGAAATGAAGAAAAAAAGAAAAGAGAACGAAAAAACCGCGTATACGAGGAAATCATTTGAATATATTAGCGCAGCTTTAAGATCGACGCTGATTACAAATCTATGGCTGAATTTCGCTAGCGATGCGCAGCCGGTAAGGGCTCGAATGGGAATTCACTCCCCACGTGCGCACGAACGATCGGCACGGGCATTCCGTCAAGCGTTTGACCGATGTCGTTATAGCCTGGAGGAATTGCACATAGCCCAGCATAGTAATTTGGTAACACCGAGTGCGGCGTACGGAAGCTTCCCCCGAGGACGAAGCATTCACGAAGTAACAATGGAAATCCCGTCAGTCGAGCGAAAGAATACGTGATGAATGGTTGCACGGAATACAAAGCCCTGTCGGCGCACCGAACAAGAAAGAAAGTAAGGAATTAAAGGGCTAAAATAGCACGCTCATGTGTGATCAAGCACACGCGATAGTATGCATACACAAAACAGTGCTGCCCTTGCGTCTACGCGCGCCGTTACAATTAAGCTGTTCGAGAATTCACATCTCTGACAGCCGCGGTGATACGTACTTAATCAGCAGCTGACCACTACTGGCACTGTGTGTATAGGCTCAATACATTGTGTCTTTCACCACTGTTTCAAACAACACAGGTGCGTTAACCGTTACTCAAGTGACCCCTTGGGACCCGCGTACACACACACACACACGCACACACACACACACACACGCGCGATACTTCCTGGTTCCGTTTCTGATAAGCCGTCAACTCACCTCCAACACGTATTTTGCGATATTCTGCAGAAAAACGTCCACAACAGAGCACGTTATTTCTAGATACGAAACTTCACCGATAAGTTATTGTTACATATTATTGAGGCCACGGAACAGCCCGCGGTATCAAAGAATACAAAAAAGCACCTTCTCGAAACTGCGTCGGCGCGCTCAACTACTTCGTTATAACGAATCCTCTAATTAGTTTAGCCCTACGCCTACAAAGTCTAAGCACTATCGTTTTCGACATGCTTCAACAACTGCTGACGACTGATCGAGATCTCTTCAAGCTGGCCTTGTAATCGATTCTTGTTACGTATACGTGTTTAAAAAAAGCAACAAAATCTTAATTGGGCAAAAATTAATTATTGTAGTGACTAATTCATTAGTGATTGGTTTCCTGAACTATCCACAACTGAGAACACGATTCAGCATATTAAAAAAGAAACGTTGTTATCGTCCCTTGCGTTAATTTTCCCGATTTAAATCAGAATTTCCAAGTATCTAACTGAGCGATAGCAAAAACAATTACGCACGGCTCTGTGAGGTTAAACTAATTACACGGGCGTTTTCGCATTCCACTTCCAACGGAACGCTGCTGCTGCGGCGGGGTATCGAACCCCCAACCTCATGTTCTGCAGCAGAACGCCTGGCCTCTCTCTCTCTCTCTCTCTGGGTGAGAGAGAGAGAGATAGAAAATATGTGCGTGCGTCGTGTGTGTTATGACATGGACGGCTACAAACTGCGTATACGTGAAGGTGGCAGCGTGACCGCATGACCGCAACTCGCATTACGCAATCGATCGCCGAGCAAGCCTGATAGCACGGCAAAGCGACAGATCCTGGGCAGCACGTCGCAAGAGCCGGGCGTCTAAGAACCGGCAGCAATAAATAGGCTATCGGGCGCCCGCGTCGATAAGCAGGCGGACTGCCGTGACTCCAACAGAGAGCCGGATTGACGAGACTGTCGATAGAAATGTGTTATCACGTTCTCAACGCTCTTACGCATCTAGACCGACGAGAAGAGTCAATCTCTCCCCATCCTCAAGAAAGAAAAAAAAAAAGGGAAACATTACCCTCGATTGGCATGTCACAGTTTTGGAATAGCGAGTGCATGACATTTCGCGGCAGCGAAGGCTTGACACGGCAAAGAACGACGCAAATCTAAAGATCCGCCAGCTTAATAACGTTCCAACAGCGCAGCTGCTGCACGCGACGTCGAATATTTTAGCGGTATTTGGCCAAATCTACTTACTTTTTATTAAGAACCTTAACGCAGGAATGACGCTTGCAAAATGGAATCGCGATAGTGTGACTTTGTATTTCAATTAGAACCTGGTCGAACAAACAAAAACATCACCGACGGAAGAACTAACAAGCTCTGACCATCCGTATAGCACGACTACGGAAGCTAACTTGGGTATTTTTCGTTTGTTCTTTTTCTCATTGTCTCATTAGGAAAACGACACAAGGTCGAGACCCAAGGAGCTCTGGAGGCTAGGCGCAGTGTGTAAGTCCCTATGTCAGACGGACATGTCCCCATATGCCAGGCCCCCAATGTGCAAACGTAGAGCCAACATTGGCCCAACACGCTGGGACAGCGAAGCCCTACGCTGAAACGATTGTCCTTGTGATTACTATGCCAAGAGTGAAAAAATTTGGACGAACGAAGATCACCTCGAACCAACAAACCGGTGTTCTAGAACATGCGAGAAATAATTCCGCGACCTCCAAATCCGTTAAGTGCAGTGAATGCCCTTTGGATCGCTTCAGAAAATCAGAACAGATAACCAGCTCCTCCATTGTCCGGCTGATCGCACTCCACGCGATGCTGACTGAATGCAACTTGAGGGCCTGAGCTCGCTGGATGCACATCGCAAGAAAAGGCTTCCAGCAGAAGAAACTGACGTTGACAAAAGGCAAGATGATAGAAGACACATGCCTGGAAGGAAGACTGAATGGAATCTTCACGGAAGGATAAGTAGCCCACAATGGGCGAACCATCCCCTGGAACACACAGCCGACTCTCGTTATCGATTGGCTGACGCGAGCTCTAGTGTTATCTCCATTGCACGGAATGGGAAAGGAGAAATATGTAGACATATTCTTCCAGCAAAATGCGTGCTACCTTGTCTCAGCATTCTGCGAATTCCTCTCGTGTTTACATAACGATATCGCCACTTTACGCTCTGCGAGAGACCGGATCATGCGCACTCGTATCACCCACCTTCGCGCGTCACGGAAGCGCTTCGTATGTGGAGCGACGACGTTGTGCACCTATTGCACACGCATTCTTCGACGCGAGCTGCGTGTTTCGCGAGACGGGCCCAACGTTTCGAGCCAGCTAGATAGCGACACCGGGCGATCCCGACGTTCAGCAGTGTGTGATATCGATAAAGACAGATAGGCTCGCTGTCTTTTTTTTCGCCGATGAGACAGAAGGAAAAATCCTATTTCAGAATGTCGGGCAAGGCGCCGGGGTGGAGACGGATATAACGAAACGACCATGGCCAGCGATATCGCGCCGAGGATCTTCGCATCACAAGTCAAACTGCAACAAAATGTGGTGATTGATTGATTGGATTGATTGCGAGAGTGAATCCGAATTCAGTAATGACGCGTGCGCCCTAGGCAGTTTTCGAACTCCTGCGATGCACGAGTACATAAACTATACAACAACGGCACGGTCGCAAACTTGGTCTTCCAGCATCTAGAAACACCGAAGGCAATAATACTGGATTACAAGATGGGTGCAATGAGAATATTAAACAGCAAAGAGCCGCTCTCTGCGTTCGTTCTACGTTCAAATCGTGATCGCATCGCACCCAGCAAGAGGAAAAGTCATATTTGCAAACAGGCACTCCGACGTCACTTATTATTACCGCTGATCATTACGAAAGTCCCGACAGCGGAGCGAACACAATCCGAGCTGCAACAGTCACCGGTGTGGTGTGTCGGACACGCTTTGGAAAAGAAACAAGAAAAAAAAAAGGAAAACAGCATGGCAAAAGGAACGAAACATTATGAACAAACTTCTCCCGTTTCACTCACAAAACAGATAATGTAAACAACGCAACATCTATACTGCAGTCGGACGTGCACGCAGGTCACACCTGCGACTCCAACTACAATAACGCTAAGCGCACTTCGCAAAGGTGCCGGCGCGGAAGAGAAGCGAAAGCAAAAACGGATTCTCTTTTTTTCTTTCTTCCGCTTTACCATTCATCGTCGTCGTCGTCGTCGTCAGAGGCGTCTCCGAAAGCGGCGGGGGGTCGTTCCTTCGGTCGTCGGCGTCGCAGCGTGTCCCACAGGGCCTTCATCGCGGCGATTCCAGAGAAGGTGACAATGAACGCAGCGGCAAGGCGTCCGTCCCCACCGCAACACCACCGGGCCAGCGGCGGCGAAAACAATACGCGCCGCCGTCCGCTACGGCGCGTTACGTGCGTCCGCAAGGTTCGGCGAGAGAGAAGATTAGGGCCAAGGAATTTCGGCGCCGCGCCGCCGCTGTGGTCGACAGCGCGAGCTGTAGTGAGTGAGCGCCGGTGTCTCCCCCGCGACGTTATCTGAGGCTTGCAAAGAAATAGAAAAAGAAGAAGAGCAGACGCGCTTCTTATCGCTCCGATGTCGCGGAGTCGTCTCCCTGGAGAGGTGCCGAGCGCAGGCCAACCGGAACCGCCTCCGCACGTGACAGAGCCGGTGGCGTACACGCAAACCACGCGGCCGGCTCTCGGCGCTGCCACGCCCACCAGTGCAACCAGCGCGTTGGGTACGCGTTTGCGTGCAATCTCTTATCGGTGAGGAGATTAGGTTCAAGGCGGGTAGAATTTGCTTATCGTGGCAAACAGATGAGCGCGCCTCAAACGAGGAACGCCACGCGATTTTATATGCAAACAGAGGCGCGGACGAAGCTAATTTCGTCTCCGGTATACAAACATTTCGATCCACAACGCGCGGTCCTTCGATAAAAAAAAGAAAAACGTTTTTGTTCGGGGGTGTCGCACACGAGAATAGGTCGCTGGATCAAATATGGCCGCTGACAGGGATTGAAAGTTGACGTGAAGCTGACACGACGGCTGACGTCACGTGCTGACCTTATAAATGCCTATTCGTCCGTATATGCGCATCTATCCATCATTATGGTCGTGAGAAAACAGTTTTTCGCCGCAGGTGGCGGTCGGCAAACCCGCATAAATCTGCTCGCGTTCCCGCGACTCCTCAGGTGCTCCTCAAATCAACGTCGCCGCGCCGATTAAATTGTTTCGCAAGAAAAGAAATGGGAGACGTGACAGTATTCCACAATCGCTCCTGCGTGGCGGGAACGACGACATATCTTATACAGCCGCGTTCCCGTACTACACACTATGTGTGCTTGTACGTGCCGTTCATCTAGGCTCGCAGAGAAGACGACGTTCTTCTTCAAGAGCCTCGACAATCGACGGAAAGTCACATGCTCGACACCCGCGATATTGGTGTCGCACATCGGCGCGTTTCATAACCTACCCTCTCGCTCTCTCTCTCAAACCTACATGCGCCGCATTTTTGCTTCGTATCGTAGCCATACCCAGGCGTCGCAAACGCTGCGCGAATTGCGACTGCCACTTTGGCACCGTGTCAAAAAAGAAAATACCGATCGAGACGCACGTTCCTGAGTCGGCCGAGCGCGCGCTAAACGCATACACCCAGTTCGCTATATTCGCAGCGTTGCCAAGGTAAAAGAGGAAAGCTGTCTCTCGCGAACTCCGGCGGTATTATAGAGGCTGGTCAATAGTCGATATAGCTCTCTCGATCGGGCGGCCGCTTTATTAATGAAAGAGCGCGGTCACCTCCAAAATGCGTGTTTGGCGCGAAGAGGAAAAATAATTGCGCTGCGGCGGTGCCATCAACGGGTGTATATGTATAGACGCGCCGAGTGTGCAATTCGGCCAAGGGGAAAAGAATTCGCTTGCAGCACGCACAGTATATAGCTTGGCCGATTACGCGCCGAGATGCGAATCGATTCCCAAGTCGCTGCCTTGAGAGACACACAGAAGCACGTACACAGTGGTCAAGCGCTGTACTGCGAATTATATGTGGCGGTATAATAAGGTTCGTGATATAAGCAGTATTTGATAAACGATAAGGAGCTGGCGCTACGAGATGCAATGGCAGTCATAGTATATGTCTATACAGAGGCGCACGAACAACTTCGAGCAAAGCGGTATATATAGCGAACGAGGCGAACGGTGCTTTATTTATGGCCATACCCGACTAGTCGTTTTAAAGCACTCTGGCATAAGGCTACATCGGGTCGTCAAAGGAAGCTTTAAAGCTGTACTTAGAGGGCAAGTGGTTCAGATAGCGTTAAGCAGGCTTCATTATCGCCTCTTGAGCCCGACTTATTCTCGTAAAGCATAGTTTAACTTACACGACCCTTAAGTGTAGCCAGAGCGTTCTAAGACGATCAAACGAACATGGTCATTAGTGTGTAAAGTCCTAGTAATGGCACTAATGACACAGTTATCCGGTGACCGCTACAAAGCTACCGCCACTACCGGGTGCGGTCTGTGCATTCATACTGCAATATGTATATAACAAAGGGTTTATCTCTGCGCAATCCGTTAAACGCCATGGAAACAAGACATTGCGAGAAAGAGTCATCAGAGGCGCCTTTTCGTTTAGGCCGAAAAGGGGCGAAGTGCCTTTTCCGTTCTTCTCATTTTCTGTGTTTTTCCTCATGCAAGCTTGTTTTCCAGCAAATATAATGAATAGGCCAGTCAGGCTCAGGTTCTTCTATAGGATCGACTTTAATGTAACCTTATGAGAGCCATATATCTTCAGCAGTACGAACACTTGGAGCATGTCTTGCACGCTTAGGTAAAGTGTACTACCATACTACTACAAATGAGCAGCAGGTTCTGCGCTAGGATTTTGCCGCGTAGCCCCTCACGGACCTGAAAGTTCAAAAAAAAAAAAAAAAAAAACTGAGTCATCCAAGTACGACCCATAAACGAGCGGCGAACTAGTTGGCATAACATAGTAAACACCAAGGAATTCAGCTCAGGCGGGGTTAGAGATCCCCATTATGATTTCCAGCGTGTGTAGCAAAGGGGAGCGATAGTGGCGCCAAAGCACTTGGGCCGGTCAGGGTCGTAGATAGCGTCACAAGCCACAACCTGAACGACACGCGTCGTGACAGTTGCGGCGAAGGTCACCGCTAGAAACACTTGTCACATTGGTCGTGCTCGCGGAATGTATCATTAGCGCAGTTATAGATTCTCTAGTGGGCCGTATGCACAATGGCTGTCGTCACGAAAGAGAGCGAAAGAAAGGGCGAGTGAGTGAGTGAGTGAGTGAGTGAGTGAGTGAGTGAGTGAGTGAGTGAGTGAGTGAGTGAGTGAGTGAGTGAGTGAGTGAGTGAGTGAGTGAGTGAGTGAGTGAGTGAGTGAGTGAGTGAGTGAGTTTTGGGATATCGCTCATAGCGAAGAGAGGAAAGGCGGGGAGCTCAAAGAGACGAACTTTGGTCGTTCGATTTGCTACCCTACAAGCGGGGAAAGTAGTAAAGCGTAGTGCGAAGAAAAAATAACGAAGAAACTGACCGGTGCACACGCACGAGAAAGTATACAGCCAATTGTCGACGGTCGCCCTAAAACCCTTTAGGTCGCTACCCAGGCCTGTCGATTTTCAAACCTGCTGTGCCACACGGATTGCTTTATGCGCCAGCCACGGGTGTGTATATAATGCTTTCAAATCCAAAGCCCTTGTAACATGTTAAATAGTAAGGCCATATAGAAGTTCATGCACTGCCTTACGCACTCTACAGGGTTGTCTATAATGTTTCTATGAATTGACAAAACGATTTATTTAGCGCTCAACTAAAATTTAAGCACGCAATGACCCAGTTTCTGCCAATGATCAAAATAAGACTATATATATATATATATATATATATATATATATATATATATATATATATATATATATATATATATATATATATATTTAAAATAAGACTATAAAACTATATAAGTCACCATGCAAGCAGTGCAAACAAAGCGAGTAGTGATCAGTTGGTAGTCCTAAACAATATTTAAATTGTGTTAATGAATGATTCAGCCGACACAATTCAAGGAATACGCGTGACATGAACAACAAAGACAGAAAGAAAGAAAGAAAGAAAGAAAAAGAAAGAAAGAAAGAAAGAAAGAAAGAAAGAAAGAAAGAAAGAAAGAAAGAAAGAAAGAAAGAAAGAAAGAAAGAAAGATCACTCGTTGATGTCGCAATAATGTATTCTCTCGGAAAGACGGTGCCTTTGATACGATCCACACAACCGGTACGCATGCTGTCTCCTACGCGTCACATTTGCGAACAAATCTACAGACAGAGAAAGCGTACAAATAATTTCGCGCACTCCACGCTTTCTATTTGAATACTCCGACTCTTCACAGGAATAAGCGACCATGACATCACGAAATATTACACATAGATAGAATCCATGGCCTTCACAATAGCGGCTTACCGGAGCGTTTTCATCGCTTTCTTATTTTTATTTTTTAATGCAATTTAGGTAAATCATGGCACAGAGATGAGCTACGGGTACGACGTACGCTATGGCTTCACACCTCGGCGCACACACTCACTATGACACAACGCTCGTGAGTTGTTCGCGCCGATAGCTGCATAGCTGAGTCAGCTTGAGCAAGAATCAATCGACCCATCACTGTCATGGCATGCGAAATCCACGACCCATGACTTTTGTATAAGATACATGCCGCTGTCCGAAAACGGCCGCGTTTTTTCTTTTCTTTTTTTCTCTCATTACACGCTCGGATATGACACACCGATTGCGTCAGTGGTTATCAGCAGACGGCGCTGACGGTGTAACGGCGGCTACAACGCTTCCTACAAGAATTACTGGAGAGAACTGTGGCGGTATTCTGTACGAGAGTTTCAAGCATGGCAGGTCAGCCAGCATGGGCATGATGTGGTTACTATTGTATGGATTCGAATAAACTACCAACAGTCTGGCTTCAAACGACTTCGTGACTATTCGAGTGATCATGTTCAACAGCATATTGCGTTATAAATGCCAGAATTCGTAACGATTGCCAATGTGTGCAGAGACTAAGTGCCTCGCTGAGCTTAAAATACTATGCGTGTCAGGAAAATCAGAGAGCGAAAGCGTAATAAATAATGCGGCAGGAACGTTTGAAGCCACAAGGGCGAAGTTTAGAATGCATACTAACCAGCATTCCCATGGTAGCTGACCGCGACCGCCAGCGCCCGAGTTCTTACTAGTAATTTCTGTGGGAAACTCTACGCCGGCGGCCACGAACTCGCCTGTTGCTATTAACAGATCTGCGGGCGCAGTACACGGACTCTGGTTCTTAGAAAAACTCGCAGCGCTTGGCAGCACAATAAAGCATCGGGTTTAGTGGCCAAAGCGGTGCACCCATTGTTTCGCAGCGCCTGCGCTCAAACGTTAGTTCGGCACACTTGACGCACAGATAAGACGGGGTTGAAAAAGACGCAGCGGCATTCGGGAGATACATCGCATCGGTCAACTCGCTCGTTTCTTATCTCCCCAAAGAGATTTACCCGGACGCATATCACGCCCCACGAGCCGCCAGCCAGCCAGTTGGAAAATGTCTCCATTCTTCTTGTCACCGCAATGGCCAGATAAGTTAACCGTTGTCGTTGCGACATAACCCGACGCGTCGACGTCGGCGCCACGAAAGATTAAACAAAGGTGCACTTCTGGGTGCGCACCCGAAGATCCTCTTCGGGACCGAGGGGGCACAACTCATTCGGTCACAAGTCAAATCTCGAGTAACAAGTCAACCACAGCTATAGTCTAACCAAACATTCCCCCTCTCACTGCACACCCCTTTTCATTTGCCCCCTTCCGCATGTTTCGTTAACAGCTTGTGCCGGAGGACACCCAAGAACACCGCGCACATGCTATGGGATTGCTCACCATCACCACTCCCAAGACACACCCACTCTCAACTTCACCTCGTTCACACCCACCGCTGACTGGTCGACTCAGGCTACCACGTGTCTGAACCAAAGGTCATCTTGCAGAATTTATCGGAGCAGTAATGACAAACAGCGCCAGCAACGCCCTAATCTGAGCACTTCAACTTCATATTTGATAAATAAAGTGGTCTCCTTCTCTCTCTCTCTCTCTCTCTCTCTCTCTCTCCTCTCTTTATCCGCAGCACAAGCAGCAGCAGTTGTATACCATACCAACTATATACGCAAAAACTATACGATGTCCTGTTTATGTGAAGTTTTTTGCTGCTCAAATGAAGAGAATTTGCAGAAGTTTAGCGGACGTTCCCCACGGGCTTAGCCGGTGTTTATAAGGCTGTGAAATACGGCGCTGCGAATGCATACAGATGTTAACACTGGCGTGGGTGCTAAGTGGTGTTGCGACGTCACACGCGCAGCGCGTACAAAGCGGAAAAAACGGGAGAGAAAGAACAGGAAAAGTCCATGACCCTCCTTTTTTTTTTTTTTTTTTTTTTTTTTTTTTTGACGCTGCCGTTGAGCGCCGTCCCACAAAGGCTATCTATTATTCTTTTTTTTTTCTCCATTCATAGCGAGCTTGAGGGCACCGAAGGACACACAAGGCTTCCAATAAAGTAGAAAGAAGAAGAACAATAACAACAACGCACGTCTCTAATAAAAAAAAAAAAAAAAAAAAAACATGGTGCCATTTTACGACAAACCAGCTGCTTAGTTCTTATTTTGTTCCATAATTTCCTTGTGTTCAATTATTTTACGAGTCTCCCGTCGTTTACTTAACTTGAGCATCAACACTTTCATTTCCATTAGATTCGTTGCTGTTTTCCTCTCAACTCGCGGCTGAAGTATGAAGAATTTTCGTTGTGGGATTAAAGAAAATGAAAAGAAAAATTAGAAAAGGAAGACGATACGCAGGTCTTTTATCGTGTCTTGTGCATTTTGTCGGTGTTTTGGCGCAATCTGTTGAGTTGTGTTGTACATCGTATTTTTAATAGGACATTACTTCCATGTCATAATTCGAATGTCGCAACTAGTTATACGGCGCATCGCCAAAGCAGAGGTCACGAGCGCCACCTGGCGCGCCAATGCGCTGAGTGCGCTCAAGCGCCCGCGCGAAGGCTCAGTAAACCTTCCAGCAACAAATAAATGTGTCAGATGACAGCGTCGTCGTGAGACTCCATCGCGAGCTGTCGAGCGCCAACATCGAGGCAGCCCCTCTTTGGCGACGTCGAAATGAAAAACAGAACCGAGGCCACGTGCACCTTCGCTGGTCCTCACGAGGCACAGAATACACTGTGGGCCGACGCAGCTGCCCAGCCACATCCGGCATTATATATACCTCGGGTCTGTCTCGCCGGTACCTCGTCACTCTCAGCCGCAAAGTACCCGAAGCAGCTACGCGACTGGGCCCACACAAATGCATATACCCACCGATAAGTGTGCCAGAGGATCCTCGACTCTATCTCTCTCTCGCTACTTTCTTTCTCCAGTGCCTTTGTTTAGGGGGGATGAATAAACACTTACGCTATATCATCGTCACTATCGAAGAATGGGAACGGGGAAACAAAACAACACGTTCCCGTTTTGTATACGAGTGTTGAGGCCTGACAGCACAGCCGGTTAAAACGGCAATTCCGCTGATAAAAGCATTGGCAAGTATAATATGTCAGCTTGCGGTACTAGACCGAGCGCGCGGGTAATCCGACAAAAGCAGCAACGTGTAGCCGAGAGCTAACATGACATAAGCGCAGCGCTCTACGACTGAGTGAGGAGCCAAACAGATTCGTCCGCGCAATTTACGGAGGACGCGCCCAGCCGCCTCAACTTCCGTAGCCCACGACGCTGTCAGGCAGAAACTTTACTATACCGTAGATATCTACACGACCGAAAGCAGAAAGACAAGGTCCCTTGTAACTGCTTTAACGCTGCATGTAGGTCCAATTTGTACCCAGATGCTTATACAGTCTGCACGGAAAAGCTACGACAATCCGCGAGCGCAAATACGCGGCCGTATATAGTGTGTATAAGCCAACTCACCAGTTAATGAGTGGGAAAACTGCCCCGCTTCCAGAACTTCCGCAGGCTCACTTCCAGCGACGATGCGTTGCCCCGCAAAGGGTTCCACGACTCTTCGAATGGGTGCAAACGGTGGATCCCCACTGAGAACGATCAACTGGCTTAAAAGGAGGCCCGATTGTGGACGCACGGTAATGGCATGCGCCTGCGGCTGAAGGACACCTCACAGTTTCGAGGAGCAGAGGAGGTCCTTCACGATCCACAGCTTGTCACGTAATCCGGCAAGAGGAACGACGAGGGTACGAAACCGCATGGGCCCGCATGAAGAAGCACCAGGGGGCCAAGCGCTCACCGCTGCCCGGGAATATCCAGCGCAACCGTGGCTACGCGACACGCTCGATCGACGAAACTTTTAATTTTTTTATATATAGTCGAGCAACACGATGCTTCAGCGTCCCAGATGAGAACACAGCGTCGCCCAAAGCACAGTACGGTGCAGGACACAAGCACAGAAACATCCACAGTACAGTCGGAAACACACAGGCTTGGAAACACGCGCAGGAAGCCTAGAAGAGCTGGCGAAACGGAGGGACCTTACGCCCACTCGTCACGCTTGCACAGTTCTAACAACAGAACAACACCGAGAAAACTTCAGCCAACAGGTCCTGTTGAAACGAAGAGAAATCGTCACGTCGTCACTCGGCGTTACAGCATCGCGACGAGCTCGAGGGCTGGAACCGCGGCTCCTGCTCCGCAGCCGTGGTCAGGCATTTCAATTTCGCGAGTCGTCGACGTCGATCGTGCTCCCCAAAGACGCGACCCGCGAGCGCCGGTCTGCGCGGCCGCGGATTACAGCGCGTTGTTCACAGACAACGTCACGGACAACGCACTCGCGCGAAGGAGGGAGTGATGCAGGGTCGGCCTAAAAGACTTGAAGAGAACAAAAAAGAACACGGCGAGAAGATGATGAAGAAGAAGGGGGGGAGGTGGTAGTGCCTCCCGTGACGCCCGCGGCCCCTGAAGCTTGTGTCAAGACGATGAAGGCAGGCCTGCAGCCGCCGGCGCCGAGAATCGCCGCGCACGACGCGCGCCCGCCGCCGCCACGCCGAATGCAGGTCGACGCATCACGGGGTTGCCCGCTGCACGGCCCCGGAGAAGAAGAGGAGTCGTAGTAGGAGGAGGTGTGTATACCCGCCTGAAGGAGAAGGGAGAGGAATCAAAAGCAAAAGGAGAACGCACGATCGGACAGAAACGGGCCAAGAAACCCTGCGCGAAAAAAGCAGCGGAGGAAGAGGAGGAGAGAGACGCCGAGATTTGGGGGTGTGCACGAAAGAGCTCGCTCCTCTACTTTTTTTAGGGGGGTCCGTGAATTCCGCCGATCAATAGAAATAGGGCCACGTGAGAGAGAGAGAGGCACGAGACGAGGACCGAAGAAGGAGGGAGAGGTGGCTGATGCGGACAGCGATGGAGTAGCCGGATGAATGGTCACACGCGGATCGGGATATTCGCCTGCGGTGCACTGAAGTAGCACGGCTCATGTACCACCGTAAAAAGGAAGAAGAGCGATGTGGTAGAAGCAGGTGGAAGCGAGGTTAGCTAACCCAGAGAAATTCGGGTAAGCCATGAAGAAGGAGACAGGAGGAAGAAAGGGCAGCGCCGAGTACATATAGATGCGCCCGATCTGCGCGGAGACGCAGCCTCCCGTCTTCTCCTGCTCGGCTCCGGCAGATAATAAGAAAACTCCGCAGTCAAGAGCCGTAATACCGGTGATACAGAGAGGGAGAGACAACCTCCTTCCGCGCTTACTCGGTTGCGCTCCGGTGCTGCGCCGCTGGCGTACACGTCACCCCGACGCACAAAGACGAAGAAGAAAGCGAACCAGTAGCTACGCGGGTCGCCGCCGGATCATCATCGTCCACGCGTGCCGATGGAAGAGAGGCACACGTACGCACGCTCGGATAATCGAACAACCGATACGCACGAACACACACACACATACCAGAGTATGCACGTTCGACGACGGCCCTCACTGCTCTCCCCTCTGATTCGGACAAGGCCCGAGCGCCGCGCAATACGAGTCGAGCAGAGCTTCTGCAGTGGCGCTGACCGAAAGGACTGAGGATCCTGCCAGCGTCTCGTGATCTCTCTTTCTCCCTCATACTCCCGCAAGCTTTGCATTCTACCTTCGACAATGGCGGCGGCCTCGATAGTGAGGTATCGCAGAAAGTACTACACAGTTCAAGCCTGCGCGCAACGTGAGACGAAATCGACGTGCTCGTGCGGTGACGAGGCGCGCGTACGCTGACGACACGCGCTGCGAGACAATACTATAAAGAAACAAATATCGCAGGAAACAAAAGGACACGCTCACAGCTTCGACACAAAGTACGTATGCGTATAGTCATTTCGCGAGTGTGAGAACAGAACTATGCTGTCGGCGGACTGCTCGTAGTCAGATTATTCACGCTTTCAATAGATATATTATTTTTTCGGGACCTACCTACCTACCTAATCTCTGCCTACCTACCTACCTACCTACCTGATCTCTGCCTACCTACCTACCTACCTACCTACCTACCTACCTACCTACCTACCTACCTACCCACCCACCCACCCACCCACCCACCCACCCACCTACCCACCCACCCCGTTTCGAAAATACGTAATTTCTATATTGTCTATGCATTGCTTGGAAATCACGTTTACTTTAAGGGCGAAATGTTAAATTGAATTGTGGGGTCTATAACGCCTCGAAACTGCGCAGTGTGTTACACCCAAAACCACCGCTCACTGTAAACTAATTTACACCCTTGAAAGTGAATAAGATGTGTAAACGTGTCTATACCTCACACCTTTACACCCTTTTTGAGTGTAAAGGATGTGAGTTATAGACCGATTCACACCCTTATTAACTCTTAAGCGTATAAATTATTTTAGAGTGTACACGAGTGTACTTGTATTCCGCCCCCTAGTCTGAACGCAATCCTCGCGGCCCGGAATCGAACCCGCGTCCCTCGCGCTCAGCAACGCAACGCTATAGCCCTTGAGTCACCGCGGCGAGTGAAATGTTGCTAATACTTTTCGTTATTATGTAACTTGAAGTTATCCTGTAATAGAAATAACTAGTGTTTTAAACTACTGCGGCACATAAAAGTTATTTTAGAAAATTAACACTGCTGCTGTTACACCTAGCGCGAGCAGGACTCCATCGAGTAGTTACCGCCTTTTGTCCTACCCCCGTCAGACATGTGTTGTCCAAAAAAGTGAATAAATGAAATGAAATTGAAATGATTATATGTCTTACGTGAATCAATTTTGAATGAGCGAGGCGATGACTCCATGTGCTCACAAAATTGCATGTACAAACAATGGCCAGCAACAAAGCGTATACTATATACACAAAACTCTCAACACACTCGAGTGTTTGGCGAAATAAACTTTCATTAAAGGCCAGCGACCTCACCTCCGAGATACATCCTGCTTCCTCCGTAACGTTTTCAGTTTTAACAGCGCCAACTTCACCGAACTGGACTTTTCACAAAAGACTCTATGCATCGCGTAGAAGAAAAAAAAAAAAAAATAACGGCGCACAAACGTCAGCCTGAACGCGAGTCCACCCTCCTCCTACACAAACGTCCGACAGCCCAGGCATGCCTAAACCAGCCGGCACATTCTTTTTCAGCTTGCCTCGGCGCATCAAGCCAAAAAGCGCGGGACGAATTGTTTCCCACTTGTCACGACCGACGACGACGGCGTCACCGCCGCCGATGTTGTGCAAAAAGCCAGCCGCCATTTTTTTTTTTTTCCTCCCGAAATCTGCGCGAAACTCCACCCGTGTCGTGTGCTGCACGAAGGGCATGACAGCGGCGTGGCCAGGCCTCCGCGGTTTGTGGCGAAGAACGAGGCCGCGCGTCTCTTCGTGGTTTGGCCGCCGCCGCTTCCGGTCGATCAGGCGCAGGCGTCAAGGATCGGGGTTGATCGGCGCGGGCCGCGCTTGACTGACAGCTTCGCTTACCACGGGACGACCTCGCCCATCCTCGAGAGTGCGTGCGCGGGTGTATTTACATGCGGACGCGGCAACGGTTCGTCCCCGATCGCGCGGCACTTTATATGTATACGCGCGGCCGAGATGCGCCAAAGGACGGCCGCGCCGGCCACGGACATCGTCGTCGACTCCCGCGCGTATACATATATACCGACGGCCCTCGACGTCGCTGCAGCGGGCCGGATACATTCCTCCGGGTGTCCGGAAGAAAACAAGATGCAAACACAAAGAATACAACATGCAAACAACGCGGGAAGCCATATAATCTGCGAGGAAGGTCAGTCGAGTGCCGCAAGAGAGCAACGCGTGCTCGCTAAGTACACGTTTTATACGTGCAAAACAGTGTCGTTCTTACTTGCAATAACAAGCTAGCTGCCACCGCTTTTCTGTAAGCGCTGTATAAGCTGCCCCTTCGTCATTTATCGGTGTGGTTTCTGCGACAATTACCGACGTTGAAAGAATGTATGACTTCTTATTTCCGTCCCAAGGATTAACGAGCGCTACGCCAGGACTTATATCGAGGCTTTCCCAAACGGGTACGAAGTCACGTGTTTGACAATACGAGTGGGCAAAATGACCCCCATCAACTTCGTACCTTCTACTCAAAGCGAGCGAAGAGCATGCAGGGCCGTCAATTCTTGGGAGAAATACTCTCATCAGCGTTCGGTACGATATCAAAAACACGTCTGCTTTATAAGAAAAAGGTGGCGGACCGCACGCATCAATTAATATATTTAAAGATTATTATGTACTTCCTCATTCCAAACTGGAGCTCCTATGTATGAGCGCTCGAATTCCAATGAACGTGTCCCTGCAAAGAGTGAACGATCCTATATGCATGCCTGCCTTGCAGGCATGCATATAGGTTTTCCCTGAAATGGCGAATAGCCTAAAGCATCGGGAGCGAGTTGACACAGTCTACACTTCGTCAAGTCGAGCTATTTGGTCGGAGCAGGAGGATATCTTGAAACAGCTCACATAACGTTTGTGTGCCGTTTTCAAGGCCCATATGATACTGTCTCTACTTTAGTACTCACGGATGCTTCGGAAAAAAAGAAGCGGCAATAATATCGACGCTGCTGTAAACCGGAGAACCGATCGAGACAAGCCTTCCCCTCACAAAGACCACCGCGCGAGAAATGCGGGGGCCGACATCCTAAAAGATCCAAGACCAGCGCTCGCCGAAGCCGCCACCGCGCGGCCCCACGTTCCCTTCGCGTATACTTTGGTTCACTGCACTCGAAGAAACGCGGCGGCGGCACAGTTACGAAGCGACGACCCCACCTCTTGCCCGAGCACCCCCTCATTTTTTCAATAGATTTCAATGTGCCTCGCATCACAGGCCAGCGTCAAAGAACGCCTCCAGAGCCGACGAGTAGCCCTAGACGTAGTACTACTACTATAACGCCGCCCGGGCACTGAAGCACTTATCAGCGAGCGCCTCCGCTGCAGGCTCGTCAGCGGGCAGTGAGCGCCGCATAGCGCGCGCTCTCTCCCCGCGCGGTTCCGGCCCAGCGAGCGCGCGCGCTTCTTCTATAACCGCGCCGTGGGCGTCCCTGCGCACACAATGGCCGCGCGGCGCAAACAGGGCAGCCGCACGCACACACCGCGCGGTCCGAGCAGCGGCGGATGAGAGCGTGTACTCGCGCTTCACGGTCATCACCGAGCCGACAGCGGCGGTGAAGGCGCTCGCGTCCATCTGCCAAGGGCCGATCGCTTCATCGACGGCGAGCAGAGTGGACACACCGGACGCGTACTGCCGTCGACCGAAGGGGCTTCTGCAATAAACGTCACTGTTCTGCAGAAACGTTTTAAGGGCCCGCATAGCGGATGTGCGAAATACTGAAAGTGGGCTTTTCCGCACTATTAGGTTGCCCCGCACAAGATGGGCAACCTCCTGCAAAGGGCACCATGCATGTAGCCCAGGATGGCTTGCAAACAGCTATGACGTAGTAAGAAAGCGATGATGGCAAGGATAGGGGCGCCAGCTCATGCATCCATGCTTTATTTCCACGTCCAGGGTGACGTCCGCCATCTTTTGAGAATCAAACGAGATGTGCGGGGAAGCGCACTTGCATAATTTCGCATTTCCCCTGGCACTTGCTTGAGCAAAATACACGGGAGGACTATAGGGAAGGGTATACTGGAATTCCCGTGCCAACATTTCGACAAGAGAAACGGACTTCATCCGTGACGAAGACAACGCTCGCATGCCCTCCCAAATCGCTCTTATCGCTCTCTTGTCCTCCCAAATTTCTTTTCACTTGATGCCAATCATGCCATTTCATGCCACTTCTACTTCAATATAATATGAACCTTCTACATACCAACTAACGTCATGTACCGCATCCTCAATTGAAGATCTACATAAAACCACGCAATTTAAGATCTTATGTGCGCTATAGCAATGCCTATCGTATACGGCTGCACAGATCTGGCTGGTATTCAGTTACTGTCAGCGTACGTCGCATCAATACGCTTGCTTCGAGCTGGGAACGCCGCACACAATTATGAACATTGGTCATTGCCGCGGTATTCTAAATCAGTAATCCGCAATCTAAAAATACTACATGGGGCTAGAGACTGTTACGTGGGAGTGACTGCTTTACCCATATACTGTTGACTGCAATCTCCAGAGCTTTCATATGCTGTCCAACGGAGTACTACATGTTTACTCTTCCTGTATCCACAATCGGAGTCCGCGCGTACTCCACGGGAGGCAGGAGAAGCCTCGAAAACGGAAGTTCAACATGAGAAAATAAGTTACTCTCGCGAAACGGTTTTCTGCATGGCGTCCCTTTATGCTCAGTGCAAGCGCGGAGCAGCGAACGAAGAAAGTGAGCGTATGCTATGCTGCCTTGTTAAGCGCCGCTGGCGAGCTCCATTCGCAGCGACTGCAGTGCCAGCGGCTAACTAGACACAGGATGCATACACGTCGATCGAATAGTGAAGTGGAAAAGTTGGTTGGAAGGAGCAAGTGATTACATTTTATCCGCCTGATCCCACAAAGCTTTAGCACCGCCTTATTTACACACTGCTGTTGATTTCAGGTCTGTAAGAAGGCTGTTGCCAAATTCAAAAGCCTGCGCGTTCATACTGTATTTGAAGTGCACCGGTTTAAGAGACCGCCTATAGTGTCCCTGTACATCGTCCCACGTGTACTCAGTGCTCATTCTCTCCCTATTTTTCTCTTTCTATCTCCCCTTTCCCTTACCCCTAGTGCAGGGTAGCAAACCGGATGCTCTTCTGGTTGACCTCCCTGCCTTTCCTCTCCTTGCTCTCTCTCTCTCTCTCTCTCTCTCTCTCTGCGCGTTCAACAGGCAGTTTCGCGCCGCCCGTAATGGCGGCAATTCTCTTCTTTTTTTTCTTTCCTGCCGTAAGAATCATAAGATTTTATCTGGAGGCCGGCGCCGTTAAGCATTATAGCGAGGAATTTCCTGTATCCCGAGTTACTATATATAGAGGTTCTGTTCAGCAAGTCTCGAAAGAAGAACGTCAGACGTGCAAAGCTGGCTGGCTATGCGTCATCTGCGCACCACGTGATCATGTGACGCTTGGCGCAGTTAAACGGAGTTCCCGCAATGTCAAGCAAAGCAGGTCCGCGTCTCGTTTCGACCATCGCGGGCGAGTAATTTTGGACTTCTCGATCGCGTACCGTGGCCAATATATCACTTTTCCCGAGCCCGCGGCCGCCAATCCAGGGTCTCCGAGGAGAATGCCCACACCTTTCCGGCTTAATCGAAATCGGCATCACACCCCCTGGCACCAAGGAGCATGCATGCCTGCAGTCCGGGCTAATCGTGACGCAGGATCGGCCAACGATATCTCATTCGAGGCGCGCGCGCGCGCGCTCCTTGACTTCACGTATCTTTATCGCCAGAGGTTCTGCACTCGCGCGCGTGGCGTCGCTACCTATCAGATGCCGCTGCGCCGACGTACGACGGCGGCGGCGATGTAGGCCACCCACGGCCGACGCAATAGAGCGGCGGCGATCAGCTGCTGTCGTCGACGACGTCGTTGCCGCCGGCCCATCGCGGCTGACCAAGGCCGCGCCGACGTCGGCATCGACTCGCGGCCTCGGAGTAGCTTTTCCGAATAGAGACGCTCGCGGGTGCTCGATGACCTGCTGCAAGTTTACAGGTCATATAAGGAACGGTTCCTCCTGCTCAACGCTTAAATGGACGCTGAGAATAAATACGTTAAGTTATATATAGACTGATCGACTGCGCATCTCAAATTGCAACGTAACCGAGGCTGCCAACTGAAAGCTCGCTAAGGAATTACATGATGCCGATGAACATGTTATATGTGACATGTGCAAAGTAAACGCGGTTGCAGCTATCGCTGTAAAACGGGAGAGAGACGGCGACGCATCTAAAAGATGGTTGCTCCAACTGTTAGCTATAACACGATAGAACCTGTCTTTTTGATGTGGCTCTTGGTGTATATACGACTTTTTCGTGCGTCGGAATACGCGCTGCAGCGAATCGTATCATAAGTTTCCGTGATAAGGAAGATACAGCTACCGCTGTGAGGCGCTGTAAAGCGACATCGCTGCCAGGCGTCGTGAAGACGTCGCTATAATAAAGGCGTACGCGAATATAATGACTTAAACGGCTACGACAGGCGTGTAAGAGAAGATTTTTTTTTCGACTTTCCCCATCAATTTATCTGTCCTCGTGCCATTCGTATGAGGGCGCCGTGAAAGCGGTCGCCCGCCAAGCTTGACGGCTGCATGCATCGCGCGCATAACACCAATCCGCCCGGCTTTTTTTTTTTTTTTTTTTTTTTGCCGCTATAGCCATATAGCGACGAGAGCTTATGCGGGCGTTCCCTCAACGTTGCGACGGCACAACTGGCGTGCCACAGACGACGCGCGGCGTTTCGTATAAAACTTCGCCGCTAGGCATACGCGCTTCGGTGCGTGCGTTGACAAGTGTGGCCTCCTTCGATGCATGTGCGGTATGCGCGCGAAGAACGGCCCTCTCGAGGAAGGAAAACAGAAAACAATATACTAAGACGGCGGCTTACATTTCTCTATGCGAGCGATGTGCCAACAGTATGGTACACACCGAGCGTCTGATGAATGCATCGGGTGTGTACATTACAAGGCGCGCCTTTGTTACCTTGGCGTATACACCTCACTCACCCGACCCCTCCCCCCCCCCCCCCCCCCCCCCTTCCCGCCCACAACTGACACGGCTCGTGGATTTGACGCCTGCCTAGCTGGCTTCTTTACGCGTGTCTTTACCTCCCGTAGCTTACTTAAGAGGAACCTCGACCTCCAGCTCTCCCTGTGCAAGCGTGTGTAAAACGCACAAAAAAAAATTATCGCACACGGCAACCTCTCAAACCATGCAATTTGAAAATGTGAATACACATACTGGAATTTAGAAGAAAACAAAATGTAATTACAATGATTCTACGGAGGATGTAATTTTACTCAACGTTAAGAAACAGTAAAATGCTGAAAATCAGTAAATTAAAAAAAAAAGATAAAATAAAAAGGCACCGCACGAATTTTACAACTGCGTAACTTAGCACCGACGAGGGATATTGCAATTCCATAAACTCACAACTGTCAAGGTGTCTCAAGCAGTATTTTCACATGTACCGGCCGTTCTTGGTGAGAAAAATGTTGGGAAAAAGTCGCTATAAACTAAGTCTTTCATTCCTTTAGAATGCGACGCAATCCTTGTTTAACGATGAAAACTATTAACTGTAATCGCGAGAGGACGCCGGCTAAAATCTCAACGCCACCTATGTAAATTGCAACGGAAACTACAACCCCTTCAGTTCTTGCGAAATGTTCTTGCCTACCAAGACTCCAGTCACGGTCACGGTAAGGCTGCCGTTTCTGACATTCCAGAGAGGGAGACACACGAAGAGGGAAAGGTGGGGAGGTTAGCCAAAGACGTGCCCGGTTAGCTACCCTACACTAGGGGGGGGGGGGGGGGAGGGGGGAGAATAGACAAGACATTCCAGAAATGTATTCTACGCAATTAGCGTTCAATCCTCGGTTTAACACCTTCGCACATTCCCCGTGCACGTCGCCCTCACGCCTGCTAGGCCTACGCAAGATCGCAGCCTCCATAGATGGCTTAACTAACACTGCCTGCGACTGCCAAATGAAGCAGAGGAATTGAACACGCGCCTGGAGAGACGACAGCTGCGTGCTGCAGGCAACAAGGTCGCGCTGCGTAGCTCAATTCGCGCTGTTCTCTCTCGCGTCTTTCATGGTCGTCCGAGTGCCAATAATATATATATATATCAAGGGTATAAGCTTCCTCATGTGATACCAACGAAACGAGGGAGCCGGAGCACCCGCTGGATAAACGCGACGTCAAAAAGGGGCGAAGCATCTCTTGTCAGGTATATACGATCACGGCTTCCTCACTCGTGCACTTAGGTACGGAGCTCATTGGGATAATTGGCTATACAGATACGCCGAGTGTTTACAATCTAAGGCTTCACACCGTAACAATCAGTGCCTCCGTCAATGCCTCCAAGATAAATGACAGCGGACATTGTTTGCCAGACGGTCAAAAAACAAGAAAAATCCGGCTCAAGTTAAGTCCTTAGATATCAATCATCATTCATCTTTGCGTCCTTAGAATATGCCAGAGAAATACGGTATTAAACGAAGCGGAATTATACTGTTAAACAAGCCAGTTGGTAGCGAGATTCTTCATGTTACACCAGATAAAAACAGGAAACTAAGAGGAGACGCAGAGGCACCACAAACGCTGAACCATACAACTGGACAGTTGTATAGTGCAGCGTTTGCGGTGTCTCCGTCTCCTCTTTGTGTGCCATATCTTCGCGCTGGTAAGCATGCATGAAGAACGGTATTAAAAGGCTTTTAAGGTATGGAATACTTCAGCAGTCACCGAAATCGCAGCACGCGGGCCGTTGTTTAGCATGACTTCCGCTGGATCAGGAACGTATATAGCAGCTACCACTACGTATATACAGCACAAGAAGCGGCAGTCTATTGCTAAGCTTCGCAACGCGTTGGCGCTAGCGCAGCTGCTGAAAAAAAAAAAAAAACCCTGTCACAGTGACACGTATACGTGTTCTTGGGAAGGGCGGTAAAACAAAACAAGACCGAGATAGCACAGTCACGGGCAGGTTGAATCGCGCGTAAATACGAGTATGCCATCCGACCTCTCAGACGACGCATCGCAACTATGACCTGGTGGAACTTGTTGGGAAAATTGGTGGATGCGGTTGCTGCCATACGGCTAGCACACGCGCGGAATCGCATGCCATGCGCTTAACTGCATAGTTGCGTTTTTGTTGTTAACTACGACAGACGTGGGAAGTTTGCCTACTGAAGAGCCCGCTATCCTAAAACCGTATATAAGTGGACAAAAATAATAAATGTATTAAAAATAAGCATCAACAAAGGAATAATATTGGTAGAAATAATACATATAATGAACACCTTTTCACAAGAAACCCACACCAAATACTCAGAGCATACAGGTATCATGTATCACATGTAATGTAGAGTAAGCGTACGACTTGTGATTAGAGGCTAATCACGCTGAAACACTGATTTTGATAGCAAGTCACATAGAACGTCACAACATGGAAAAGTCATCATGACATTAGGCTGAGGTAAAGAATAAGAAGGAAATCACACTAAAGCCCACATATACAAACACCACAGAGGTTCGTAGGAACGGCACGCAGTGATCAGCAGACGGGCCAAAAACGCCTGTCTCAGGCAAGCGGCAACGCTCGTCTTCGTCAAGGCGAAGACGGGTATACGCTCGTCCAAACGTGGGCTCCAGCGAAATCCCTTGTTCGACCACTGTTTTGATCACTTAAAGCACACAAGACGTCAATGACAGGAGAGAGTAATAATTTCAGCGTATTTTCGTTTTCCTCTCGGCCGGAGTCTCGAATCGTATAGTGTGCAATGAGTGCCGCGTACATACGCTTAAAAAAAAAAAAAAATTCACTGCCGCGAAATGGCATGCAATGAGGGTGGGAAGGAGGAGCGGTGACTCGATGGGGCGGTGGCCAATCGAACGACCAGCGAGCAGAAGCTGGCCTCTGCAAAGCGCCCGCGGCAGCAGATCGACGCCGAAGGCCGATCGCGCGGCAACGACCAATCCAGACGCGCGGGAGAGGAGAGAGCGCAATCGAAAACCGCGGAGCCTGTGTTGACGCTTGTCTGGCCGGTATGCGGCAACCCAGACGACACACGCCACTGCGCCGCGCAGTTGAACCGATCGAGTGATCGCGCGCCTGTAATGCATCGCCACGGCTGCTCAGGTGCTGGCGGTTTCGCGTGACGCCCCTGCGAGGTCGCTGGGCATACATAGAATATTCAGACGCTGGCGGCGAGTCGTATATATTCCACGTGCGCGTGAACTAAATGAAACGCCGTGAAAAGGCATACTAAAATTTAAAAAAAGTCATCTGAATGGTATTTGCTGCGGTTCTTCAGGTGGGAAGAGCACATCTTGGCAGTCTCATAGCGTTTCCCACAGCCACGTCGCGGATATAGGACGTAGGAGCTCGCGTAAGAGCTCCTCTGCTCCAGTGCCCAGGTGGTCAACTGGGGGGCGCGAAACCCGTTTAAACTCATCACGTTACCTCCTCGTCTGGCTCTTTTTTGAACAACCCAGAGTACCAACTCGTGATTATCGCGCGGTTAACTTTCGCTAATTAACGAAAAAACTGTTGGCAGGGCGCAGAGGCAAAACTGACTTGGAAGAATAGGCACGGCTGTAAGGTGAGCTGGAGCCCTGTGTATTATAGCACAACGGCAGCGCCGCATTGGTTGACATAATTGGAAAAAAAAAAAAAAAAAAAAGGCAAGCGCCGCCCGAACGCCACCCGCTTCGATGAAGAGCCAATTTTCTTGGGTGAGAATTCAGACGCGTATACTTGTGTGTGTATATACGCGTATATTTGGCACGCACACGTCTATGGCTTCTCTCTCGCCCCTATATCTGCGGGCGGGGCCGGCGGCCACTGGGTCGCGCCGGTGACCCGACGAGGGGGGAGAGGTCGGGGCGATCTGTGTACTGTGCATCGCGCACCGCCACCACCTCGACGACGAGAGTTCAGGGGCCAAGGCACGCGCATGTCACCCGCGTACGGAGGGGGGCGGCAAACCTGTCGGGGGGGGGGGGGGGGGGTGAGAGGGGGGTGCCCTCCACGGCGATCGCGCGCTGCTAAATGCCGCCCGCCGCGCTGACGACGCTATCTGCTACGAGGCTCTGCTTGGCGAGCAGGGTCTCTCAACCTTGCGCCATGCATCTATGGCTCCTGGAATTCCTACACACTCAGGGTCGCCGTGCTGGCGCGCAGCAATAAAGCGATCCTAGTGGTAGAGTGCACTACTAGTGGCAAACTGGTTTCCCATTAAGAAGCCCCGTCAAATGTAATAAAGAAACTTACACGCGACGCGCCGGTAATTATAATGCTTCTATGTGGGCTTGAACCAGCCAATCAGCGCGCGCCTGACGTTCGCACTATTTGGGGCTTATCTTGACACCAAACATTAAGAAAGGAAAGGCAAGCAATTGCTTGCATTTACTTTCTTCAACGCTGCACACCCGGTATACTTTTGGGTCACGATCGGCATCTGCGTGCAGTAGCGTTCTTGACAGGAAAGCAGTGAGCGCAGAGGAGAGGAGGAGGAAAAAAGAAGAAACGCCGGCAGCAACCCTGCAGGGCTAAACACCGGCTGAAAACATTATCATCATCACAACCAACGCCGCCGCCGCTGAACGGGTTGTTCCAGTGAGACGCGTGTAAAACCCAGCGTAAACACGCATACGTTGGTCAAGGTTTGCACACGGACTGCCTGATGCATGCCCCCATACACAGCTCCCCAACATCGTCCGCTGGCCGATCATGACCTCCGGAGCGTCACCTCAACTTCAGAGCGCAGCGGAGACCGCGAGTGGCCCTGTACTAAATACTATACTACTATACTGTGCACCGAACGCACAGGTGTCAGCTGCCGCGGCACAGCCGGGGATCGCCGGCGCTCGCGCAAACAACGATGACCTTGTTCGCGGGCCCGATGCGAGCGCGCGTGGAAAGGACACTCATGAGCGCAGCACAGCGCACGGGCCGCGGAAGCGGCGCGCGAACGCTTGGTGCCACGCGCGCGCGGAGCTACGAGATATACACGGCGGAAGGCACCGGAACTTTATAAACGGCTAATTATTTCGCTGGGTGAACCGTACGCAAGCGCGCCCGCTTTGGCTAGCGGAACGTCAGTTTTCGCCCGTCCGCCGTCCTTTCTCTCTTTCAGTCAGTCTTTCTCTCTTTCTTTCTTTCCTGCTTGCTCGATTGCTTTTAACGAGGAGTGAGTGCGCGCGCGTACTAGCAAGAGTGCACTCCAAAACTCTCTGGGCGCGGTCGGTTGAATCTGCGCAACTAAATTGCGTTCACACTCTAGCCAATTCATTCCGTCACTATTTTCTCTGCCTCTCTCTCTCTCTCTCCTGGAAGTGTATTTTGTTGTCGACTCGGGTTACGCCCGTTAACTATATTCCGGTGACCGTACCCGAGGGCGCGCTCGAACTGTTCGTATACTCGCTTTCGCGAGTTAAGAAACGCTGCTGATTACCGCGCGATGAAACTGGCCAGTCCATAAATTTTCCGCCGTCATTATACTATATCCCCCGCTGCACACCCCGCCACCATCCATTCCGCCTTCCGAAGCCCGCCTCCCTCCTACCGCGCTGCAGGAGCCGTGTAATGGATGTTTCGCTAAGCAGTCGGTTACTTCGCAATCAGCTCGCGAGCTATGCCCTGTGCGGCATTCCGCGCCTGAGATGAGGAATGGGACGGTGCGCGAAAAAAAAGTTTCTTAAAGAGAAACACACACGAGAGGGCGTTGCCAATTGAAAGGCGCGTCGGTAATGAGTCCCGCGCTGTTGGGTAATACGGAGTCTCTGATTGCCGCACGCCTCGTGTATACTTTGAGCAGTTGATCTGCGGCGGCGGCGTTAAATCGTGACGCACTACTTCCGTTGCTACAAAGCAAAGAAATCCACTAAATAATGGTATTAAGAGTTTTTTTTCTGAACTTACTCGAGCTATACTGCTTCATCGTTTTACAGGAACGTAAGCGATGGTGGCAACCTCTAGTGACGCTGCGTTCAACCGCGATGCGTAGGAGCTTTCTATTTCTCAGAAGCACGCGTCACCTCGTTCTGCGTCACCGACACCATTTGCAACGTAGTCGTTTTTTTTTTTTTTTGTATATCAAACTTTGATGGATCGGTAAAACAGCAGTTACAAAACGGGTAAGCTGTTCCCTTGTCACGCCTATTTTATAGATGCTGTACTGACCTCCCCCGTCTTTTTTTTTTTTTTTCTTCATGCAGTAGTTGGCGAGACAATTGTCCTTATCGTGACAGAGTTCTGATCGGGTCGTCTATTCTACAAAGCACTCCAGTCTATACTCTGTTTTACGGCAATGTGGGAGTGAAGCGGAAACAGCAGCAGGCGTCAGCCAATCAGAAGCGCGATTATGCCGAACGCCCACGTACCGTAAGTCGCGCGTCCCGTTTACGTCACAGCGTAGCCTGCACAGCTTCGAACGGCCAAAAACGTTCCGTAGCTTCTCCCTGTGCTGGGCAGGTATTTGTGAAGCGGTGAACAGGAAACATTCGCCTCATGGAGTTCAAAGACGTCGTTTGGTAGTGCTGATCTGCTTACACAAGTGTCTCCAGAAATATGGTGAACGGAATGTCGCACAGCTTTCACCCCGCTAGCTTTACTTTACTACAAAAAAATACTAGAAGGAACTTTGGCGCCAGCCTTTACGACAGATGCAAGTTTGACAGTTCAATCATCATGGGAAAGTTGAACAGTATACGCGTATTTCCCTAAATTACGCCCTTACGACTTCAAACGGATTTGCGACATTGCAAACAGAGAATTTAAACAAGATATTGCGCTGTAGATGCATCAATTTGTAACGAATACGCATGCGCGTAGAGACAGCCTCGCTGCGTTTGGAAAACTACGATTGTTTGAAATTTTAGAACGAGAAATTTTAATAATACGCGCATACAAGAAGGTCTGAAGCATAAGGCACGAATATTAGATAAATCCATGTACTAACCATCATTCCCATGGTGAATCGCAGCGCCAGTGCTCCCTGCAGTGATTATTAACCCGATAGCGTTAAGGACCCCGTGTCGCGGAAAATCCGGCGTCGGCGAGGATGTCGGCGTCCGTGGCGGAGAAAATCATCCCGAACCACCCAGACCGCGCGGGCCCTCTGCGTGGCGCAAGGTTTTAGTGAACAAAAATTGAATTTCTCAGTGGAATCTGTCAGAAAAATGGTAAAGTACGACTTAACCACATCCTACAGACATGGTACGAGAAAACATAATTCTGTTACGAGGAAACTCAAACACAAACCCCTTTTCCAGCATTTCTACCATAACAACAGCGGCGCTCTCGGGTAGGCTACTTGGGAAAATCTTATCCAGATGGCGCTCGCATCCTCGGCAGGTCAAATTGGGACTTGGCCTGCCTAATGCGTTTTGGACACGCGCGCGCGTCGGGGCAATAGCAAACAATAATTAAAATAATAAAAAGGTCCCAGGGCCTTCACATTTTAATATGAGACGACTTATATTGCCCCTGGAAAAATGTCTTCCCAGCAATGCATTCCTGTTTAAAAGTGAAGCCGACTTTAAGGGGATCGGTGTAAGCTTGGTCTTTGTAAGCTGGCTTTCCCACGTTCCGTGTTGCAGTGAAGCCTACTCAAAAGAAAAATTCGATGCGAACGGGGCCCGATAACGCTATCACGTTCCACTCTTAAAGGCGAAGCTTAAGTGTCCTCGAACTTTTGTAGTAAACTTTATGAACTGAACAACATCGCGGCGTCGCGATGACGTCAGGGGCGTACCCCGCAAGCACTGAATCACGCCTGGGGTTGCCCCGTGGTCCGTGCGGTGCGCAGGCAAAAACATCCCGCTGCGCAGGGGTCGGCGAGCGGCTGCCCTGCAGTGGCCGGCGCAAGCCTACCGCGCAGCGCAATTAGGAGGGGGGCAACGACGGGAGAGCGCCCCCGCCCCCTTCCCCCTCACTGCCCTCCAAGGTCGACCTTCCCAAGGTCGGCCGCCCCAGCAGCACCAACGCGCGGAGCCGCAGCATACGAAACACACACACAGCGCCGCGACCACCACAACTCGCTTTCGCTTTAGAGGGAAGAGAGCCAAGCGCCCTTCTCAACAGGCAACGGTGCCGGACGCGCTCGCGCGAAGGTCCGCACTGCCACAAACGAGGCGCGTTGTGGCCCCGGAGTGCGAATGTGGGTTAACCTCGAGTTCGGCGCAAGCTCGAGTTTTAGAGCGAGTTTTTGGGAGAGACACACAGTTTCACCAAAATCGGGCCGCATTCTCCATCGATCACCTACGCGGATGCGGCTTCCACCGGTGCTCTTTAATTTATTGGCCATAGGCATCGTAAGTGCATGTGACGAAATGAGCCAATGGCAATTAGCGAGAAGAATAACGACGAGCAAACAGAGAAGTCAGGGAAAGCATATGGGAAATAAACTGCTTATTTTTAATGAAAATGTAGATAATAAAAAATGAAAGCGGCCTAAAAAAGATAGACTTGCCGCAGGTATAGAAGCCGGACTCACGTCTGCCGCATTACTCGCGTGATGCTCTACCATTGAGCTAGCGAGGCGGCCGTCCGCCCGTACCCTTTCTTGGGCATTTCGGGTATGTGCGCTAGACCTATATATAGCCCAGCATGCAAGCGCTTGCGTGGAGGCTCCCTACCAGGCAGTCAGAACCACTCACGGGAATCGGCGTTGGCGGCCGCGCTGCTGACAAATACCAAACCTCCCGCCAACAGTGTTGTTTTCATGTCGCACAGCCCTCCCGAAAGCGCTAAGGGGACCCCCGGCCCCAGTGGGGCAGCCACGCTGGACGTCGTACCGTGCGAAAGGAGCTATCCCCGAAAGTAAATAGCCATATAGGGTCAGCGCCTATGGCGTTCTGCTTCTCAGCACGAGGACGCGGGTTCGATTCCCAGGCTATGACGTAACGGGGAATAGTGCGAGAATGTTGCGGTGACGTCGCCACCCGCCTTTCGTATACTTGCGTAATATCCACCGCACCAAACCTCTGCTCAGGGCTTCCTTTATATATAGCCTTATATCATATCCGCATGTCCTCATATTCTGTTATATAAAGTTAACGGCTTTTCGCTCGCTGTAGCAGAAGTATTACCTGAAAATCCAGCCTAAAAAATTACTACTGGTCTTCAATGCGCCCTGAGCTTATACATTTGCCAGCACGACGCGAGGCGCTTTCCCGAGTGAATTCCAAGCCTTCTGCGCCTCGCGCGAGTGTATAGCATGCACTGGTCGTCCCACGACGACGTCAGCGCTCATCGCGGGCGAGCGGTTTTTCCCGACCACGCGATCGAAGAAGGGACACGCCGTCGTCTCGTCCGTGTCCAAAAGGCCGTTCCGAGAAACCGAAAATGAAAGACTTTCCTTTTCTGAACGGCCGCTCCCTGAGGAACGACGACGGCGGCGGCGGCGTTTCGTCGGAGCGCCTTTTATTCTGGCGCACATGCGATGCGCGCCCACGAAATCATAATTTGCGCACGCCGACGCGTCGTCCTCGAACCTGCCGCGACGACGGGGCAAGTTGTTGCGGAACGCGCATCGGACGCTTACGCCAACGTTTCGCAATTTATATAGCCCTAAATTGTGCGTGATGGGGGTACACGGACGAATACGCGCGTGTACAAGCTCGCGTGGAAACCATTCTCGGGGAATACACCTAAGGAAACAGGAGAAAGGTCTATTCTCGCAACTTTTTTTTTCTCTCGCTCTCTCTCTTTTTTTTTTTTTCTGAGAACCACGGCACAAACGAGCACATTCACGTATCTGGTATTCCGGGAGGACGACAGCGACGGTGTATAATCAGGCAGGAGAGGAAAGGCGTTGAGCTTCGAAAGAACGAAAAGACACCGTCCACTCCCGTCCACTTTGAAAGAAATGCGCCCCCCTTGCGGCAACTTGAGAAATTCAAGATCAGCCACCGTGTGTAGCGCGCTATATCTTCTACAGCAAATAAGTCCTCTTGAACCACACTTGAATGGAACATTTTAGCATATAGCGTTGCCGCGTTATCGATGTCTCCTGCCGCCGACTGCACAAACGCGGCCTATGCCACGAATGCGCAGTTGGCGGCAGGCGGTAACAGTTACGATAAAGATGGTAAATATATATGCTAAGGTACTCAGTTTCCAGCTCAGTGCTTTCTGCCCTGCAAGGTATGCCGGCAGCTCCCGACTCTAAATCGATGTCAGGCTCCTACACTGGGTTTGTGCAAGCACCTTCTTTCCACATCCTTGCTTCATTTTTTTTTTTTTCTCATCTTTTGTCCTTTCAGTTCAGAATATCCATCCAAATAGTTACTCTGGTTGCCTTCTCTCTCTGTCTCTCTCTCTCGCGCGCGCTCTTTCTCTCTATTGTAGAATATCCCCGCTTCTTCCAAGTTTCGTCCGCAGCTCCGGGTATCCGGGTCACGGCGCCCTAGTATGCGGGTGGACCGTCCCACATCGCCGGCGGCGTCTTCGGTCACTGAGGACGCGCGGATTCGGCAAACGTGCGCGCCTGCGTATATACCCTCTCTACAACTGCGAGCGCAATCAGGGAGAGCTACTCAAAAGTCTTATCTCGCTAATTCTGTGCAGCGTCGTATACAGAGGATCCCCGAATTCGCGGTCAGCGCAGCAATCTAAACGGCGAGCCTTATCGACGTATACTACACGTTCTTCCGCGAAGCCTACATCGAGAAGAGGTCGCGTCGTCTGCTTTCGAAGAAAGGACAAAAGTATAATAAGCAGACGAAGAATTTCGGGGGCAGTCGCTGCGCTTACGTCATTCGTCTATACTCGAAGGGAAGCACAATGTTTGAACAAACATTGTTTCAGACTTCGTTACCTTAACTTTTGTTTTCTCTTCAATCGCTAGCGTAAATGATGTCATGCATTATGCATACGTAACGAAAAAGATAATCCAAGGACACCGTTGCGTTTTGTGCCTGGGATACATATGAGAGAGAGAGAGATGAAAAATTTTGTTTCCTCAGCTATAAGTGGTTAACTTTCTTAGGAGTGAGTTGGTTCTCCTTGTTTCTCACACCGTATAGTATCGTGAGGCAATTAATTAGAAGGCGATGTTTGCGTAAATCGAACTCCCTTCACGGTGCTCAGCAGAACGCATCTGGCGCATCAATACGTGACACCTGTTCCCCCTGCACCGGGATTCCTGTAAAACCACTTTAAATTGGGCACATTTTGAGCAAGGGACGTGTAAAGTACAACGGGTCCTACGAAGAACTTAGGGGTGGCGAGAAACACAGCGGCGGCGGTATTTTCCTATAACCTGAACAAGAAATAGTGATAATAATAACAATAATGAAAATGAAGAGATGGAAAGCGATCTCCCTGCGTGTGTGTAAGTCAGCAACTTCGTCACAGCGCCCAAGTTATTTTATTTTATTTTTCCGTACAAGTGGTACCGGTGAAAGGTTAGCTACCGCCGGAGTAAACGAACGTCAAACTTGATAACCTACTGAAGAAGGACCTTCCGCACGCGTGCCGACAACACCTGGCGTTTCCAAAATAAAAAATAAATAAAAATAAAAATAAAATAATCAAGGAAAAGGTCCGCTATACAGAGAGAGAACACACACAGAGAGAGAAATAAGATGCGAAAGACGGGGAGTTTAACCGGAAGACAGGCATCCCGTTTGTTACCCTGCGCTGGGAAAGGGATAAGGAGAGACAGAAAGGCTACAGCGCGCAAGTTAGTTTCACGGCTTCTTTCTTGCGTTTCTGAGAGACACTGGTGGTTTGCCGCAGGAAGTGTGGATAACGTATAGCACCCTCCTGTTTACTACAAACCACCACAAGGTCAGATACTTACGTTGTTCTGCTCCGCGGCTCTTGTCGTCAACTGTTGCTCGCCCTACTTCGAATTTTACTCCCTTCCAACTCCCTTCCCGCTTTGTTTTTTAATCCTATATATCTGTATACACAAAGCTACGAGCCTGCGTTGCCCGTCTTGTCGAAGCACCGAATTATAGTTTCCTCCGAGCGGCCACAGTGGGCATGCCTGGTATGGCTGCTATAGACTGCTGCACGGCTTCGGGGAAACAAGAGCGTATAGTCTCCGAAGCAGCGGCGCCAAGCAGCCGGAGATAAGTCGCCGCCGCTGCCAGTGCTGCTATCGCGACCGACGCGGGGCTGTCCGCGCACCCAAGCGCTGGTACGGTTCCCCCCCCCCTCCTCGACGAAGAAAATTATGCTTTTAGATTATGGACCGGTTTCGTGTTTAGAAACAAGATTGCACGTGCTTCGGCCGGCCAGGGGGACGGACAGAGAAGGTCGAACGCACGAGCGCTGCTGATACAAGCAGGGTCGACTTGCTGCCTTATGTACTTACAACTTCGCAGGAAAAGCTTGGGTTTTAGGCTCGATCGACAGTGATACTGTCCGCACGCACATATAACGGAAGCACGATGTGAGCGCCTTTGTCCTGCGAGACGAAACGCTTCTTCGGGTATATTCAGTCGCATAGTGACGCAGTGGCTGGTTTTCGCATAACGGTAAATGGCAATGCTTGCCTCTCCCAGCCCATGCCATGTTTCACGAAGTCGCCGTAAGCGTATACCTTTCATAACTGCGTGTATGATTGCGAATATCTCAGAAGCGTCTGTCTGTTTAAAATTCGAAGCTCGCCTTTCATGAGTCGTGGCTACCAATTCTCGAGGCTCTATAGATGCCGCAGTAAAGGGGCACGGGTCATGTATATAACATCCGCGTTGCTTGCTAAGCGGCATCCGATCTTGATAACCACATACCACCCATAGTAAGCAAAACTCGTCTACCCCATAGCACTGCATGCTTATACCGTGAGCCAGCTTACAGCAGCGATGAAATTGTGCAGGCTCCGAAGAGTACTGTCTGTACCGCACGCTCTGGTCCCGCGAGGGGGTCCATGAGACGAAAAGATACCTGTAAAACCAACTGTACGCACCAAACAGCGACATTTAGCGCAGTATTCAACTATTCACTAATTCAGGTAAACGTCCATATTTGTAGCTGTCCCTATACATGTGAATCACCGTCGTGTCCGGCGCTGTTCCGTTAGAATGTAATGGTGCCGGCGCGAAAGAAAAAAAAATCTTATAAATTGCCTCCTTATAGAGAAGGTTTAGTACCTGGAGTCAAATAATGAAAGGGGATATGCGGGAAGGAGACTTGAAATCAAACAGATAAGCTCCAGGGTGGCCCACGGAGTTCGAGCTCCGTCATGCTCTGCTCCGACAAGAGAGGCCTTTGCGCAACAGAAAAGTAACCGAGAGGACAATCTCGGTAGTACACTATAAAGATAACGGTTACGAAGTATGAGGTGGACCGTTCGCTCGAGCTAGGCTATAGCCCCGGAGACAGCCCTGCGAGCAACACGGAAGCGGAAGCGTTTCGCAAAAAATGCCAGCTCCAAGCTAATATAGAGACAGCTCCTGACGCTCAAGGCTTGAAATTGAAAGTCTCGCTCAGCCACTTAAGAGCGCCAGAATAAGCGACGAAACGGTCCTCTTGTGCAATGTCTCTTCGCCGTGCATGATGAAATGAGAGACGATCGTTGCGTCAGAGTGCCAGTTTCGCAAACGTGCTCTTAAGGATCGACAGAAGCAACGTAACGCAACCAGCTCGCCCATATATTAGTTGGTCGTTTCGTCGGCACGGTTCCGGCTAGTTCACGTGCATGCGCCAACTACTGATAACTGTGGTGATGATATATACGAATGCCAACAACGTTAGTTGAACCAATTTAAGGGTGTTTGACCTTGAGCGAAAGTCCCAGCTACTTTCGGGCAAAGTAATTGTCAGTCGTGGCGTCGTTATAAAGGAGGAGGAACGATTCGTGCGCGACCATTATGTGACTGCAGGGTGGTCTGCGCTTGCAGTTCAGCGCTTTGGCACAACGCCAAACGCGCGCCTGCGTGTACTCCTCGTGAACTTAACTCGCAACAAGCAGCACGCCGACCTTACGTACACCCACGCTGATTGCGTATTAATAGCCCCAACTTGCCGGCCATCACTAGGTCTCTTGCCCAAATCGCCCATACGCTTTTTTTTTTTTTTTTACATAGAGCTCAACGTGCGCCGAAATGTTAGAAAATGGAGTTTTGCAGGTACCTATACTGCAGCAGCATAGAAATAAGCTGCACACAGCAACTACACAAACCTCCCGCACGAGCGGCATTGCCACATTCCAAAAACTGGCTGTTGTCTCCGGCTCCGCGAGAAAGTTCAATGTGTCGACAGCTTTCACGTGAGGTCCCAGATGTCACTTCTCACCATGCTATAGTACTCGGACAAGGTGGTCATGATGACGTCAGTGCACTTTATTATCACAGGTACATTATTTCGCTTTTTTTTTTTTTTTGGCAGCGAACGCTTTTTTTTTTTTTTTTCCCCATCGGATTACCACCGTCATCGATTTGTAGCTCGACGCAGGACGGGCCTAACGTGCTGCCATGCTACATGTTTACGCAGCTCCTTGACGCACAAATGGCGGCCCCGACGACGTCATATGCAAACTATCTAAATGAGTTCCGCAACTGCCATCCGCAGAGACATTCTCTCGTGCTCCATTCGCGCTCATTGGGCGGGTGTGTGATTCGCGATGTGATCCAAAATTCTGAACGAGCAGCCGCCTGCGATACGCTGCTTCTCAAGACATATCGTGACCCTCTTACGTATACATCGCTTAGACGCGGAGAGAGAGAGAGAGAGAGGAACAAAATACGAAAACGGCGCTAGCACCCAACTGAGCCCGCCGGTCGAGACGGTGTGTGTGTGTCCCAGGGCCCCTTCCACTCAAGACGTCGCTCCTCTTCCTAAACTTCCAGTCGGTCGCCCCGTCACGGGCCACAAGGCACGCGTCGCCGACGGCTGGATGGGAGGCGAGGACATGCGCCGGGCACGGCTTATATGGCCCCCCCACCACACCACGCCCCAGACGGCAGGAGGAAGAACTTAGCTGGCGCGGACGACGTCGCCACCTCCCAGCGGCGGCGACGACCGACCGACCGACCGACGCCGCGGTCCGTGACGGGAAAGGTGCGCGCCTGCTCGCGCATACGCGTGCCGCCGACGCTGTCCATTAGGCTTCGTCCCGATGGGAGCCCCAACGACGCTTCGAAGGAACGGGGCGTTGCACGCACCCAGTCAACTTGGAACCTAGCGCGGAAGTCGTAGAGGAAACGCCTAACTACAATTGCATACTATACCGGCACTAACGTATATGAGGCCGAAAAGAAGGACCGCGCAACAGCGATGGAACAAAAAAAAAAAAACGTGCTAAATGTATACATGCTAATTTGTTGTTTGTTCTTGGTATTTCCTCAAGAACTAACCATGTACCGCATACAGTCGACGTCAAACGTTTATGGGGCGCCGGTTTCGCGACGAAACAGCTGTATTGCCGGCTTAGTTTTTTGGCTGACGCCAGTAAAATTGCGCAGCACTGCGTTGGTCGCGTGCGCCGTGGAAATGTTATAAGCTGCTCTCCAAGATCTCGCGCCAAAGGTAACTTTTGACGTCAATTGCACATTACCGCATTCCATTCTCCTCGCGAGCACAAACAACTTCCGAGAGTCCTTTTTTTTTTTTTTTTTTTTTTCGCGCCAGCCGAGCTCTTCGAGCGGGAAAAGCGACACCACGACCGACGGCACCACCGTGTGCGGAAAGAAATTGCCCCCCAACTTCCCGTGTACCCCGCGGCTGGCCATAACTGCAGCGCCGTCATACGCGCTATACTCGGAAGCAGCAGGTGGTGTCCGTCGTTCCGCGGGCTGCGAGTACGCGGAAGAACGCGCACGAAACGCATACCTAGTGTGTGTGTGTGTGTGCGCGCGCCTCTGCTTGTGTGTGAGACCGTTCCATGTTGGTCGCGGTCCGGTCCCGGATAATAATAACGCGCATCGCTAATCGACTTTCACCTGATGGCGGCGCGGTACACTGAATCGGTATAGATGGATATCTCGGGAATCATTATCCTAGTTATTTTTTTTTCTTTATTTAGCGTCATTTCGCCAGAGGTATGCCTGCACGATCATAAAACCACGCAGGAAGCCGTTGAAATGGTAAAGGCAGCCTTTTTTCGGCAACCATTGAAATGTCCGCTACAGGCGAAACACGAGATACAACTGTCCATGTAGACTCGGTGATCATGGTTCCTATACTTTTTCTGTACTTTCTCCTTTGTGCTTTCTCGGTGGGAAAGCCATAGATAGAAAGCGAAATAAAGAGACACATAATCTATAAGCATATTTAAACTGAAGATTCCCTTCGTGTTATATCAAAGAACTTTGTTATGAAGTGCCCCCGCGCCTACAGACCTCGCGCCAAGCAGGCGAAGTATAGGGCAGGAAAAAGAACTTGCGTAACAATTGGCGGGTCGAACTGACCACGCAGATGTATTGTCTTAACATTTTGTCGTTTCTTACCGTTTGTACTGTCCCGCCCTTATGTTTCATGGCTACTGGTCACTCGTGTTTGTGCATACGTGTTTGACTAAGCTGCCTTGTTGACGTCAAGTGGCCAGGCGGGGGTGTGCCAGTGAAGCTGCTTAATCTGCAGCTTTTAATTACCTCACCTTTCCCATCACAAACTGTACACACTTGTGAGAAATGCAGTCAAGGTTAAATTTACTGCAGTCGGTGAGAACATAAGCCATGCAGTGACAAATACACCGTTCTCCGATTCGAGGATAACTCGCACAGATGCGCCAGATGCGTTACGTTCGCTGAAATCCGCAACGCCATGGCGGAGGCGAACTTCTTTTAATGTCGACAAGTGTGGCTATAGATGGGCTTGTTGGTTCATCTTGAATAGCAGTAGTTGATCGCTTAGTAAAGACGTCCGTGTGTCTCCTTTTTTTGTCCACGTCTTCACTATATAAGCGCTCAACTACTGCTTTTAATGTCGGCGTCCCTGGGAACTGTTTTTCGGAGCGCTATACCCTTCTTGAATTTCGCAGTCACATTTGGCGAACCACGATTTCCTTGCCACGTCACCAGCTCCTAAACATTGTTCTATCGAATAACAATCAATTCATCAACCAGTCACTGAATGAATGAACGCCAACAAATCAAACAATCACTCACCCAATTAATTACTTAATTAATTGGTCAGTTTAGTGAAGAGGCTGGATGGTCAGCTGCTTGACTGGAACCAGGGGGATATTTCGCGGCGTTTTACGGCGACAGCGATGCAGAGAACAACCGTATAACATGGTTCCTCATGACAGTGGTTAGGAATATGACTGTACGTGGTCTACAGACCAGCTCTACAGTCTACAGCAATGGAGCACACTTACCCCCCTTCCGATCGACCAATGCGTACTTTCCAGATTAATCTGTTCGACAAGGCCAAGAACAAGCAAGCACCGTGAATCTGCGCGAGCTCGCGAGCGATATGTATCTATAATAGCCCATTAGGGATATGTATGCTGTTTCTGTACAAGTGACCAATATGAACCACGGCTACGAGTTGATCGCGAAAACGACACAATGAACCCTACACGCGGTGAACACTACAGCGCTGTATATAGCTTCGATGAGGGCAGCTCGACAGACAAGAATTAATACTACAACAAGCGGTCCCTTGCTTAAGAGAACGTCAGAAGCAGTGGCAATAGAATGTCAAGAATAGAAGCGTAATAATAGATCACTTCGCGCAGATGAAAGCTGGCAAAAAAAAAACGAGCAAAAGAACACAGAAAAAAAAGAAAGAGAGAAAGAAAGGTAGCATCCGATTCTTACCTGCGCGAAGTGACCTTGTTTTGTTCAGTTTTGACGCCTGCGAAGTATAGTACTGCTTGTTTTTAATACTTGCTTTTTTATTTTCGAATGAAATATCACTTACGGTAAGCGTTTGCGGTGTCAATCCTTTCTCCGTGCGTGTCGGCCGCACTACCCTCATTTCACTATGAATCTGCGCACCAACTCGCCCGCATGTCAACCTCGTCGTATACGCCTCGACAGACAGTCTTCAAGGAAGCCACCGAAAGATACTCCGAGCGAACCTCTCCATCTGGGAACCGCAAGGAACAGAGACGTCATTTGTGACAGCCGTCGGCCCACGAACCGTGGACCTCAGTCCTCCAAGATCGGTAGGTCGATCCGGGTATACGAGGAACAACGGAAGAAGGAAAAATAACAGTCCGCTTCTCTGCAGGAGAAAAATCTCGAGATTTCTGTGCGCCTCGAAGGACAAAGCAAAGAAAATAAATCTATGCACGCCGAAGGGTGCAGCGCTAAGGTTTGTACGAACAACCCTGGCGTACTATACAGCAACGGTCAGCGCGCATCCATCTCGAACTGGCTTTTTTTTTTTTTTCCTCGAGAGGCGCTGCAGACCACCCATGCGAGCGCGCGCTATTTCACGCTCCAAGTGTGGCTGCCTGCCTGTGGAACTCTCTTTGTCTTGGAGGAAGAAGAGCACGACGAACGTCGAAAAAGGCAAAAAAAAAAAAAAAGATAACAGAAACGGACGATGAGGAACGTACGGCACCCAGCTCACGCTATCTTTTGCTTTTGCTTCCTCGTGCATAATGCACACGGGCGTCGTCGTTGTTCTTCCTTCCCCAACCACACAGGTGTCGTCGCTGCGTCAACATGCCGCAACCGCGCTGCGCCGTACAACACATGCACAGCCAGCCTGGGCCGAACGACATCACGAAGAAAAGTTCGCGTCGTGTCCCGCTGCAGCCACGGAATGACGCACTCCATGGCCGCCGCAACACTGGCTGTCGTAAGCGGGGGGAAAAAAACCTGGTCAACAAACTATAACCTAACTAACGCGTAGCCGGGTGAAAACGCACTCTCGAACGTCTCGAAACGCCGTCACTTGTCTAGAAGCACGGCATGGCTAACTTTTAAAATGAACAGCCGGTTATTGCAATTGGTAAGTGCTGCAATTAGTAGCTGGCTATTGTTTACAGCTGAAACTTACGGCATGAAGACACGGCAGACTATTCTTTAATACAGAGACGTCAGCCCTAATGCGTCCTATCTGCTATTTTCCAGCTCGGCCAGTTAGATACGTTTTGATTATATTGGTTAAATTACCAGCTAGGTGTTCTGTGCAAGACCGAAAGGTACTGTAGATAGGGTGACGTAAAAACACCTAGGATCGAAAAAGATTGCTGTGGGTTAATCTACACAGAAATGTCCCACATATATAGTGACTGCGCTAAAGACGTCACTACACTCTTTTCATACGGGGTTTGGTTTACTCGCGATATACATATTCAGTGCTTCCGCGTTGAGCGTACGTCAAACAGAGACATACGGATGCAACATTTCACGGTTGACGAACGGCGTTCAGCCTTGGATGAGCCACGTTCTTCGTGCATCCAGTTCCTCAAGCTTCCATCGATAACGCACTAATCGCGTGCGGACAACGTTCGACCCGTTTTATATCTCGCAAATGACCGCTCCGTGCGGGGCTCATGGACGTGGAGACTACTATGATTCACACCGTATACAGTTTCAGTACAGAGACGACACAGTGTATATATAATACGACACAGCTGCACAGGCCGGTGAGTCATAACCGAACGACCTATGCACACATGCAGCCCACTCGTATACCGTTCGAGAAAAGCGCCGCCGAAGCGATTACGACTTCCTCCAAAACAGAGCGCAGCGTCGTACGGTATAGGTGAGAGAACAGACGGTTCCGGTTCAGTGTACACACATACACAGGCACTATACGCTGTCATTACACACTGCAGCAAGCCGACGTCTCGCACCGTGCCAGACGCGCTCGCGCTATATTCAGGGCGAACGACGATTCGGGTCCCGGGAAAAGAAAGAAAGAAACGCTCCCGTCCGCTCGCCGACGTCGTCGTCATCGAAGGCGACGACGACGGAGACGACCATTCGCCGCCCGCCTTTGTCTTTAGCCGCTCCGCGAGGCGCGTCGTCGGTCGGGAGCCGATATAGCGCGTCGACGCAGCTGAGCGCGGTTGTTGGAGCGGAACGTGCCGCATTCCGCGCTGGCACCGCCTGCAGACAGACTTCCTCGGAAGGAAGCCTCTTCCACGGCTTCGTAGGTACACCCGCCGCCGTCGGCGACAGCGTCCGCAACCGCGTGAGCGCGCGGAAACAACGCAACAAGAAGATCCAGACCAGCGTGGCAGAAGGCACAGCGCGGCGCTTCTTGCACGGCGCGGTCTCGCGCAACGCGATGCCTCCTTGTTCCTCCTCCTGTGCCGTTGCTCATTCGCCACGCGTTGCGAGAGACAAAAGACGTCGTCCTCGCCTTGTGTCTTTCCGGCTCCGCAGCGCGGGCGGATCGACGCTCTTGCCGGGCTCTTTTGTGCTCCTCGGCGAGGAGGGTTTCTTCTTTTCACGTTTCTTGTTTTGTTATCCGGGGCCGCCATCGGTGGCCTCATCGTCCTCCTCCTCGTCGTCTGCGCGGGTAGGCCTCGCTACTGCATCGTCGTCTGCTTCTGTGTACAGCGCACACCGTCTATAGCGACAGAAGGTGTCGTCTGCTAGCGCCCACTTCCTGGAGAAGCTCCGTGACGTGTGGGTCGATGCGGTGCGCTGAAAACCGAACGCCGTGTGAAAGTTTCTTCCTGTAGACGACGTGGCGGCAGGGAACGCATGCCAAAGCCGCGATAAAACAATGCCGATGAAAAAAACGAGAACGTCGTTCTGTACTTGTCCTGTATAAGCTTTTCTAAGAAAAGTCCGCTTCACGCCGAAAGGCCGCGCAACATGGTCCAGCCTTCGTCAGCGTTTGCACACAGTCCTAAAGGACATGCTTTGACTAGGCAATGTAAACAACTTGCGGAATACATTGTAACATCCGAACACAGACAGGAAGCAAGAGAGAGAGAAAGTGGTTGAAAAGGAAGTGGAAAGCCAGCTGACCTGCCGAACAAGGTTGAGACAAGCAGCGCGAGAACATCTGTACACTTTAGAGCCCCTGCAGAGGCACGAAGACGACACTATATGCTCGTTTAATCTTTACTGCCGCGCAGTTATACACAATCCTGCGGTTACAAGCTTTGTCAGGCTCAGATGGCCCCCGTCTACCTCCGGAATATACATCGGTCATTCTCCTCGCAGCTCACCTTAAAACGAGGACGCTTCGGAACTGTCTCGAGTAAATATCTCTCATATTATATAGTTTTGATTACAACGCAGTCATATGCTCAGTTCAGACGCTTCATGGCACAGATTTTTGAGAAAGGATGTGCACCGATGATCCGAGCGATAACTTCACGACTTCACCCCAAGCGGCCTTCATTCCGCTGCAACCAACTGCGCGTGCCGTCAACATTATCAGCCAGACCTGTATATAACACGAGACACAAGGCCCCGTCGTCCTATTCAGCGTCGTTTCATTACGGTTTCAGACAGACCACTTGGGATCAGAAAAAGAAAGACGCCAGTTGCGCATATACCTATACAGGCTTATCGTAAAGCATATAGCGCCGAGCTCGACATATTCTCTATACGAGCAAACCGGCCGCTTTCTTACCACTCGCACAACAAAAGAGGCTGGGAGGGCGAAATCGCAATACGCGCCGGTATAGGTCCCGATAATGGTTATTCCTAATGGAATAACCAGGCACGCGAGCGGGGGTTTATAGGGTACGCGTACCGAGCTCAGCGGCCCATTAGTAAAGCAAACATGGACACAACCACCGGCGTGCGACTGCGGTGTACAAGAGGCGGAATGGGACGTACGGACAAGGCTGTGACGGCATTGCGCCACGGCACAATGGCGAAACAAAACACGGCCCGTCCGCATCTTCCGCGAAGAAGAGCGTGCCAATAATGCGCCATTGGGCATGCGGGGATATAGGCTGCGTGATGCTCAGCGGCGCGAAACAATGGGCAGCAGCAGGAGCTGCCCAAGGCCAAGCGCGCGACCACCAACCGCTTCTTCTTCGTCTTCTGTTATTCATATACACGGGAGACGCTGCAGCATCATTTGAGGTCAGCGCGCCAACAGGCTTTGCGACTGTGCGTCTGCCAGCGGTTGGCACTGCTAAAGAAAGCGCGCGCATAACTCTCTTCGTATACGGCGCGGTCAAACGCGCGTGGATACGCGCGCGCGCTGACATCGTGCGCGAATTGAATACGCGAACGTTGCTTATAAATTAGGAACGTGTAGTAGTGCTAATATAGATTAGTAGTACTAGTAGTAGTAGTACTAGTAGTAGTAGTAGTAGTAGTAGTAGTAGTAGAGTAGTAGTAGTAGTAGTAGTAGTAGTAGTATATAAAGATGAAATACACAGAGTAGCACGGGGAAAAAGGAAAGAACGATGAGGAATAAGTGTGAACATAGTCAGGCGTTCCTATAGGGACGGCCTCTATACAGCCTCTTCCTTCGCTATACAAGGGCGCAGTCGACAATAACAAACGAAGTTCACTGCAGGGCTTACGTGTCCGTTAGTTGGTGAGGCGTCATTTTGGAGACAACACGGGGGACTAATAAAGACACACGCAAGAAAAACACAAGCGCAAAAGACGGCATGGCGCCGCGCGAGCACCCTGCAAACACAAGCGCCGATCACAGCCGCATGCGCGCGGTAAAAACGCGTCAAACGTGCCGTCATGTGCTACTCGACATAAAGAACTTGGAAGGTGGTCACTCCAAAAACGAATTACTCAAACGAAAAATTGTGAGATACACTACCTACACTTCTGAATGGACACAATAGAACTGGAACTGAAATTTCAAGAACTACACACCGAAACCTTAGAAGTCATGTTTCCTTACGTTAATAAATCATTTACATTTGAGCAATGAATCGCTACGTGACTTTCACTTATTTCGCTGCACGTAAGTTTTGGTATCAATCTACTCGTTTTGTTAACTTTTTTTTCTTTTTTTCATTTGTTTTTCCTTGCCTGACACAACCACATACTCGGCTGAAACACCTATCTGGTTGATAGGTGTTTCCCCATTTAGCGAAGTGTCCCGCGTTGGTTGCTATCCCCGAGTACATTGTACTGAGGGGGCTGTGCGCTCCTGTCAAGCTGCTCTTATATATAGGGGCAGTTTTTACCCGCAGCCTGCTTCATCTTCTTGATGGCAATGAAATTGTATTATATTGTATATTGTATCGTATACTAGGTCGTTAACGCCTTGTAGAAAGAACCACAGAAAGTTTCACGCGTTTTTCCTCCATACTGCATACATTACACGACAAACTGTACACGCATGCATTTTTTCTGGCATCGGCGACAGCAGCTGAAAGAGTTTTGCGCTCCAGAGCTATACATCTCGACAATGATACAGACACAGTGTCTGAACGCTGCGGAATAATTCGACCACCTGAAGTTCTTTAGTGCACGGAAACGCTGGAGTTGTTCTTCCGCTTATCGCGGCGCCGCAAAGCGACTGCAGCGTACGCGAAAAGCAAGAAGCGGGGGGTCAAAGTTGAGATCAAAGTTCACACTGAGACAGCGAGGCCATGTTGAAGAAAAGCTCGAGAGAGAGAGAGAGAGAGAGAGACTGCAACGATAACCGGATATTTTTGCCAGGCGGCACATTTAGCACTCTACTACAGATGAATGCAGTGCTGAACGAAATGATACACACTGGACATACATTTAACCACGCACAACACAAACATACTATATATTAAAACATCTCGTTGAAACCAGTGTCTGTCAGAACAGTTATGAACGATTTCTTAGCGCGGGACGGCGCACATGCGGCACTGTTGACCACGGTCCAAGTACATGTTGTAGTTTAAGGTGTGAACCCTGAGGTACCCTTAGTGCGGTCACTATAGGACGGTCCTTCGGAGTGCAAAGATGCTGCACTCTCATATTAAGTGTGGTATATGTCCTCTCGTACGTTTTTTTTTTTTTTCTCGTTTATTTCCTCTCTTTTTTTAATAGTAATATCACGTACGCTTAGGTAAAGTAGATGGTGCTCCAGCAAACCATACATGATAATATCGCGGCTCAGCCCGAATAGCCGCTACCTTCCCCCATGTAGCCTATATATATATACGCCGGTAAGCCCTGAGCATACTCAGGCATGCACACTGACCATGCATGCGCCAGCACCCACGTCTATAATACGCAGGCAACCTGCGTGAGACTCGCTCTTGATGCAAAGTAGGGAAACCGCACTGATTGGAGCCGTAGCTGTGCAAGAAATCAGAAAAAGACGGAGTGGGAAGTTTAATCCCTGAGCCGCACCGGTAATCCGATCAGCATTTCCCCCAAGGCGAAGCAATCAGACATTCATCGGTTTCTTCCTTTCCATACACGTCCTCTTGCACCTTGGTGCCTGCAGACTCTCGCTAGGGAATCACTGCTGCCACGAAAAGAAGAACATAAAAAAAGAAGAAAAGCTCGTGAATATTAATTACGAAGGGGGATTACGGCCAGCTGGACCAGTTGCTGGCGGCGACAGCACAGATGCCCTCGACAGCCCAGCGAGCAGGCGAGCGAATGACGTTCATGACACTAAGCCGAGGCCTCGCCGTGATCTTCCTCGGCCAGTGGGGAGGGCGAGAACATTCCGAGAAAGAAGCCCCGCGTCTTCTTCTTCTTCTTCCGGGATGCCGACGACGACGAAATCCGTCGCGCGAAGTGGAGGCGATGGATGCGGGGGGAAAAACGATGCGTCGCCTTTCGCGGCGCAGAAATGCCGCACGGCGCTCGCGCGCATCGCGAAGAGGACGCGAAATAACGAATCACCCGACGTTGCGTAACTGTGCATTTGCACATTCCCTATGACGGCAGATGCGGCCATTAGGCAGCTTCTGCTGCAGCTCCTTATTCCGCACTCACGTGTAAAAAAGAGGGGGGGGGGGGGGGGGGGATTGTTGGCGGTCTCATTTGGCTGGTTTCACGAAAAGGAGGGGGAGGGAGGTTGCATTGTCAGGGTATGAAAGAAAGAAAGGCCCTTGTCTGCATGGGAGGGAGAGAGCGTTTGTGTGTGTATGACTTCGAGAGAACGAGAGAGAGAGAGAGTTTGTATGTTTCGTCCTGTCCCACTAATATATTGCAGGGGAAAAGAAGGCCGAATGAAAAGATGGGAATATAACGGGCAAGTGTGGACAGAACATATCTGCAGCTCTGTTGGTCAGCGGAGCTCTCGCGAGCGATATACTGCGAACAACAGTTCCCTCGCCCACGACGCGGTTTCGCTTGCGCGCAGCACGGCCACCAGATGTCGGCCACGACAAGGCGATAATTGGAAGTGGCCCTCTCCACCTCTCATTCCCCTCTGTGCTTTCTTTCTTTCTTTTCACGTTCCCTTGTCGCAGCACGAAAGATGGCGTGGAGACTGCTGGAGGGAAGTAAATAAACGAGCAAATAAACCGGGCCGTAAACAAACAATGCCCCCCCCCCCCCCCCCACCCCACTTTCCTTTGTTCTTCTTAACTTCCTTGATCTATGGCCGGGGCGGCGTTGCAAAGGCCGTCGCCGCGCCGTTTCCGAACGGCGCCGTTCTTGGCGCCTAATTATGCGGGTCGCTTAAAAGAGGCTCGAAGAAGCACCGTCCATCGCCGGCGCGGAGTAGACACTGCATGGGCAAGACCGCGGGATCTCCCAGCGCGAGCAATTTCAGCTGTGGCTGTCTGTTTTAATAAGAGAACGAGCCATAAAGTTACGGAACACCACACCTTCTCGCTCCAGCGTTAATTAAAGCCTCTGGAGACTATATTAGAGAGTTTTAGCGAAGCGTAGACGAAGTAGCTAGTAGATCGACGCTACTGCGTCTACTATGTGTGCGCACGATCGCAGCAGACGAACGAGTTCGAAGCTCGCTTGCTGGTTCGTGCTTGCCGAAAAAAGCTCTGGCGCCGAAGAATACGACATGCGGTATATCTTTCAGAGCAAGAACAACGGCGATACACGGCTTTTGACGTTAGGTGGGTTTCCTCTATCGAGTATTTTAGCACCGCGTTACCGCTGTTCCGTTGCCGATACCGCCTGCCGCAGACTGCGCATGCGTGACACACTACGCGTGCGCAGTCGGCGGTAACGGTATAGAGGTCACATTGTGCTAAAGCACATAGCCGGCCTTCTTAGCACACCGGACTATGGGACGGATTCAGGAGGAGCCGGCCTGTTTTCTCCGCTGTTATAAGGCCACATGCACTTACTCAATTGACCTCACCGCCTTCTCTCATCCTCATAACCTGGAGTAAGGTGCAAGAAAAAGCATAGTCTCACTTCAAAGTCTCTCTTTCGAATCGCTTCCTTAACTCTGCTCCGCCCTCTCCAAGCATAGAATCGCGCGGCAGGCACTAGGAGTGTGCATTGTTGAGACATTAGTTTTACGATGTCTCCGAATGTACAGACACTGCGCCCCGGTCGCTCCCGAGTAAACGTTGTCAGAGCACGGTGCATTAGGTGTAACAACTTACACAAGCGGGTGTGTGTGTGTCTTTGTTCACCTCCTTGTTTTTTTTTCCGAGAGGGGAAGGGGAACAAGACAAATGGATCGTTACCCTCTCCGGCAAATCAGGCAAGGGGGCGGGCCACACCACGCGAGCCGGCGCGTTTCGTAGAGTCAGCCACATGGGGGCAGCCGCTGGTCAACGACGGTAAAATAAAAGTGTATACGAAAGGCAAGGTACAATGGAGTAACGAAAGCACGCATATAACTCATTTGCGGCGCAACAGCGTCGTGAATGATTTCACAGCTTCTTCACCGCGGGGCTCTTGCGTCTCGCAGAATTTATACCGCATTTATTCGTATCTCAGCCGGCTTCGACTGGAACACGATACCTCGAGGAACAGATGACGGCTTCGACATAATACGTCGAGGAACAGATGACAGAAAGAACAAGAAAGCATGCTGAAATGTAAGCCGATCAAAAAAAAAAATGGGAAAGCCACGAAAATACACTTCAAAAAGAGTATCTTCTAAAGTATTTGCACTACGTAACATATACGCCACCTCACACAATCACTTATCTTCGTTGTCGACATCGCTTCATTATCAGTTCTCGCTCGATCGTGCATCGTCATCTTTGTGCGAGGAAATGTAATAAACGCCTAGTATTTTCAGAAGCAGGCCCGTGCTTTTAGAGAAAACGGTATCTTCTGGCTTGCGATGGCTACCGCTGAGGTGTTCTCTACTAACGGCGCAATCGCTTCTCCGCTCAGTGACCCTATAGCTATCCCGCGTGTGACAGTCACGTGGTTCGCTGATCAAAATCTATCCTCGAGTGTTCGAGCCGACTTACAAGCTACATATTTCCACGAAAATGTATCGGCTACATTCGGATACCTGCAGACTTTCCCAATGGAGAACTGTCCACCGGCTTGCGGATTTCTGCAGAACTCGTTCTGTCCGACCCTGAACCCTATATGCTGCCGGTACGCCCGTCCTTCTTCGATAGGTAACGCACCGTTGTTATTACCTTTCTCACTCCCCCCATTTCAAGATAATCCGTATTATCGCGGAATCGAAAGCCGCGCAGCAGGATGAACCACGTGTCAGTAACATCAAAAAAGGAGGAGGAGGAGGGAAGAGAAGCTTCTGCTCCTCCGCATAGCGTCGTCGTCGTCGGCAGACTCAAGGGAGCCCGCAGAGGCAGCGGTGAAGGAAGGGGCACAGCAGCAGAGCCGGCCACTGCTGTCGGGCACGGGCCAGCGCGGGGGAACCGGTCACTCGCCGCCGCCCCGATAGAAGAGAGAGCGGGGGGGGAATGCGAGGAGGGGGAAGGATACGGGGCCCTGGTCAGACCGCACCGGCCGTGGACGCCAAGGGCGCTACATAGCCCCCCTTCTCCATCACCAGCGGCCGAAGAAAGGGAAACAAGACACCGGAGGCTGCCGCCGGGCGCGCACGCATTCTTCCAGCAGCAGCAGCAGCAGCAGTGGAGTTATGCAGCGGCGCCGAGCTGTCCGCTCGCTCGTCCCGTTCATGCCTCGGGGGGAGGAAGAAGAAGCGCGCTGCTGCATTCACTGCGGGAAGTCGGGGGATGCCCCCCTTCATGACGGCGCACCACAGTGCCTGCCGCTAAATTTCGCGCGAGCATGCCGCCGGCCTCGGGCAAGGAAGGGGTGCGGGCAGTTCATACGAGAGCGTAGGGTGTCTGCCCTGCCCTTTCCTTTAGGAAGATCTCGTGGCGGCGCGGCGGCGTAACAAACGCTGCTGGGGCCGTGAACGTAGGTTCCAAACCTTTAAGAGAGAGAGAGTCGCAGGGCCCGAGCTCCATTAGCGGGTTCGGCACAGCTGAACGCACAGTAGCTCCGGAAAACGACAGAAAGGCGCACTGGCACTGGCGCAAAGGCACAAGCGGGCACGATCGTTCACTTGTACGAAAATAACGCGTGCAGATCCACGTGTGCTTTAAAATAATGTAACACATGAACGCGACCACATTAATTGGCGTGTCCCTCCGAGTCGCAGCACCGTCAGCACAAACTGGATCGTCAGAGGTGCCATTTCGTCCCGCGTTATTTCGGAGCGGACTGTATATAGCTGGTAAACAACGTGCAACCACGTTCGTTCGAGGAGCCGCTGCTCCTTTAGGAGGCAAGCCTTACGTGGAAATCAGCCCCTCATTGTTCTGTGTTCGTGCGACATGAGTCCAAGGTGTCTGTCCTTAACCCCCGCCCAATTCCGATTCTCGCAAGTATAACATTAATCGATGTCTCCCTAGACTCTATACGTACTACGTAAGCCTGATTAAAGGAGACAAGTTCGTTAATCTCAGGACATTGGGCCTCTTTGATTAACCGCCCCTGACAGTCCCAGACTGTCCGAGACGCTGCATACGCAACGCTCATTGACTTTTGAAAGCACCACCTCGGGCAAGTCTGCGACTGTCAGGCGCGCATAATCGAAGAGGCCCCTTCACTCACAGACCGATGCCAACAATGCTCAAACGTCGATTACGTGTCTCCTCGTCGTAAGCCTGCGCTATTCACCCACGCTACCACGTGCAGTTCCAGATTACACTACCAAGTTTCGCGTCAACCAAAAGCTCGTCTCCGCGAGTCGCGAAAACCCACCATTTATCTGTAAACCAGCGCCAGTGATGCAGAAAGTTAACAAAACGAAGTGAAATCAGCGCACGCGCGTAATACTATAAGAGAGAACGCGGACATAATCGCTGGAAAAGGTTTGCCCGTCCTGTGGCCGAATACTGTATAGGACGACACCAAACCCCGTCCAATGACTCACCGCTTCAAAGTTACGCGCCTGTCGCACTGCCTCCTCACTCTCGCGTCACCCTCCTCTCTTCGGCAGCGCACGTGAAGAGGGAGCGGCCCGTTGCCGGAAGCCGCTGCTTCACCGTTCAGTGAGAGGCTAATTACTCGCTCTTTCGCGTTACACACCTCGGAACGCCTGCTTACGCTGAAACGCTATGTGAATGCCGCGAGTCACCGTTTCTCGGTAAGGCGTTCTTCTCTGGTCCAACTGCGTCACTTCATTCGTTTTCGTTTGCGAAGAAATCGTTTGCTTCAAATGTCCTAAAAAGAAAAATAAAGGAAAAGGATAGTAGTAACAAACGCAGACGGACACTGTCATCTGCGGTATTTCAGCAGCGGAAGGTTGTCTGCTTCAGTACAGAACGGGCAGTATGCGATGCGACTTCCAGTGAAGATGTTCATTTCCATTATTGATTCTTTGGCAGCGAACACCATCGAACTGCCAGCTGATATCAAACACCTGATTTCGAGGAGGGCTGTGTTCAATAATTCAATACAATAGTTAAATTTGTTCGGTAACTGTGCTGCAGGCCGCAAAAGCTGTCAGAGCACGGAATTTGCTAGATAGTTCGACTTTACCAGGCAGCCTGACATTTCGGTGCCGCAATGTGGTTGCAGCGCGGATGCATTGGCTGGGATGACATTTTTTTGTTTCTCGGATCACGTGCTCAGAAAACGTGTTGCAGAGGCCGTGTCGAGTTAAGTTATAGCCCGATGCTTGGCATTCCTCTCGGGAACCGCCGGACCGCTCCAGCAAAACGCACTGAGGAGCCAGACGTTCTAGAATCGCTTGGAACTTGAATAGCAGGTATAGGTCCAAAAGCCATGGCCGAGAATACGGAGCTTCGCGTTCGACGTGCAAAATGGAGCGCGCATGGTGCGCTCTGCCCGCGACTCTGCCTCCTTTCCTTCGAGGCGTTCTCCGGCACAACGCGCTGTCAGCACGTACACTGAGCACGCACGATGCCGAGGTCCGCTGCAGGTTCCGACCGTTCAGTTCCGGAAGCGAGCCATTCTCTTATTATTATTATTTTTTATTTTTTCCCAAGAGCGCCGCGGCGTCTTTTGGAGGAGGCGTCCATGCGCGACAAGCTCGCTTGGGCGGCCGCCTGCGACCTCCGTAAAGCGAAGTAGCTGCTTTTCTTTCGTTTACTTGTTTGTTTGTTGTTGTTGTTTCGTTTACCACATGCAATCACTAGTATAGTAACGCTACATCGAACGGTACCGACACTGCACGAGCTAAGCCGGCGTTGTGGAACAGCCGGGCGCGTGTCGACAGAAACTACTGCTTCCTCCTCAACGTTACGACACAGGAGAGGAAGCGAAGTCTCAGATGCACCGCTGCGATTGGACGGTCGGCGTAAGTTCCGGTTCGTACAATCAGCGCACGGTAATCTAGGGGATGGCCAGAAGGGAAATGACGGGCGTAAGGGGGGACTCTTTCGTAACCATAATCACAACACTCCCTGTCCGATTCTTTTTTTTTTTTAATCCGATTCTACGAGGAAGTCATCTTGGGAAAACAACTAACAAGCAGGCAGCCCCAGCCCCTTTTGTTTAAAGATCCCTCTGCAAACACTCGACGAAATGAACCCCTGGTTACGCACTATAGGTGGCTGGTTAAATTGGCCTGGTTACACGATTTCTACGAGATACGCTCTGCTCTTTGTACTGTACGCGAAACGAGCCGCATGCAGCCTTCATTGCAATATTCAAGGTCCGTCCGCGCACAGAGAGAGTGAGGGAGTGAGGTGGGCGGCATACAGCTTCCGCGGTATGCACGAACGACAGGCGAGGCTGCTAAAATAGGACGGTGTGCACGTGCTCGTCGGTAGATCTGTTTTCCCGCTTTGAGCTTTTATTCTGCACAGATGGTGTATACAGTTGGATTAGGGGCGTGCGAATAGTGATTTTTGAGACCGAATCGAATACGAATCGAACAGTGCCAGAAGCGAATCGAATCGAATATACTTCTCGAATAATTTTAGAATAATGAACAGCCGTAATAACAATTAATACAAAGCGATGTTCACATCCCAGTAGTATTAAAGTTAGCACGTTTCTGTCATTACACAGTACCTTATGAAGCGTTGGTTGTTAAATGCACAAATGGAGTATTATGGAAGCAAACAAGTAGTTTCTTCCTGTGCACAGGGCTCCTCAGAGAATGCAAATGATCGCTACACATGTCTGTATAAAGTATGGATACCTAAGTGACGTAGGCTGCTCACTACGCAAGTTCTCATGTTTTATGTCTATACTATGCCCACGGGGGTGAAAACTTACCATGCTTTTGCTCCAAATTTTTGTTTATGTGGGCGCAATTGATATTTCGAAATATTCGAAAAATATTCGCATTTACAAATAGTGACTATTCGATTCGAAGAACAAATCGAATAGGACCCTATTGGATTGATTCGTTATTTGGAAGTTTCGAATATTCGCACACCCCTGCAGTTGAACTTAGCAAGAAAAAAAAAAAAAAAAAAGAACGGTGAAGAACGGAGTCATATCTCCAACTTCCAGACAAAAAACAACGATATATCTACTCTCCGTCCAACATGTCTTCGGTGAAGGCAACACGGCAGGACCACTCTGAACCAAAGGATGGCGAAACGTAAAGAGCCGCGCCTGCCGCATAGCTTCGCCCCTTTCACGTAAACTAATTCGGAACAACACCTGAGTAAGACACCTGCATCTGCGACCGTCGGTATCGACTTAGAGCATGTCTTACTCAAGGAGTGACTTACACGGGACACCATGACGTAGGCTGCTTTCCCGCGTTTCCAGATGCTTTCCCACTTTCCCGCGTTTCAGATGCTTTCAAGACAGGACTTCACGCTCCTGCATACTTAGGCTATGAAAAACAAAACAAAAAGGCACATCGCGACAGAACAAACGACAAACACGAGCAGACGGCATACACAGATCGTGCGCCTCATCTGTTTTATGTCCCGTCGAAAAGATCTGTGTTTCTGTGTCCCTTTATACTACATATAAGTACCCTTAGCATTCGCGAAATGTCAACGAATGCAAACGCAAAGGTTATTTGAAACAGCGGCCCACACTAACCTGGTCAGCGCACGTACGCTGCAGTCGGCTCCAAAAGCTGCGTCACTCCATATTAGCGAGTCTCGTTGACGGGGCGATTCGGTGTGTTGCTGGAGCCGAGTCGAGGTCGTTCATTTATCTTTTTTATTTTTTTTTATTCGGGCTGTATAGTACACACGGATGACCGCGTCGACGTAATGTGGGGCAAATACTGTCGCCTCCGAGTTTGCTGTGCACGCCGCGTGCGCTGCGTCCGGAAAGTGCGATAGGCAGCGCAATGGAAGCCAGGAGCGGGTTGTATTTTTACTTCACATGTCCGTCGATATGCAACGAAACAGACAAGCAGTACAAGCTGTCTACCATAGCCTCCGAAATTCTCTGATCTCAGAGGCCATATGCCGTCGTCGCGCCTATCTCCCGAGTTTAGCGACAGATGGCGCTCGCATCTCAGAAAAAATTTCTCTCGTTAGGCTTAGGCGCGTTCGAAACGAGAAGCGATCTCGAAAATTCCTCAAGATTAGCCATAACACTCTCTCGGCGAAGCGGCATGAGACTAAGCAAAAGCCGTTTACGCAGTCATTTGCTTCGAACGAGGTGAATTCTACAAAAACAACGCCAAATTCAGTTCGAAGCGGGCGACCGGGACCGCCGCCATGTTTTACGTACACTACGTACACCACGCTAACACGGTAACGTTAACTCTGAGAAATAGCGTGCGCACGGTAAACGGTATGGGTCGGTTAGCGTTCTGCGCCTGCGCACTTCGATCCCGCTATTCCGGTACGCCCGCTATTCCGGTAACCACGCTAAACTAAAACTGTCTATTGTCATATACGAGCGCCACGAGGACTGGCTGATAAACCCCTCTCGCGCAGATGCTTGTCCCGCACGAAAGTGTCGCCATGATGATGTTTTCCGGGAGGCCCTAAAGCCACTGGAGACGGAACGATGGAGCGCCATATAACGCCGCTAACTCTCGCGCAAGACTTGTGCAGGGCCGGAAGCGGTCATCCCAAACTACACGCTCCGTCACGACTAAGGCATGACTTTAAAGAGGCACTAAAGAGGGATATTAGCTTAACGGTACCCCATTGGTTATGACGTTCTGCTGCTGCGAGCGAGGGCGATTACACTGCCGGTCGCATTCATTCGGAGGCGGAATGCGAAAAACGCCCGGGTAACGTGCTTCGGTTGCACATCGATGAAACCCAGGGTGGTCAAAAGTAGTCCCGAGACACGACTTCCACTACAGGCGAGCCACCGATAGGGCAATTTCTGAAAAAAGTTTGTGGTTATACGTGCGAAAACCACGATATGATTATGAGACACGCAGTATAGTGGGGGACTCCAGGTTAATTTTGACCACCTCTAGTTCTTTAACGTGCACCAAATGCAGGGTACACGGGCGTTTTTAGCATTCCGCTCCCATCGTAATGCGGCCGCCGCGGCCGGGATGGCTACATTTCACAGGCGAAGCTATACTTCAAACTGACTATCTCACAGTCATTTCACTATTTGCCGCGGACTTTGCTACTTCCTGCAATTCAAACCGCGCCCCCTTTTATATCCAGGCATCGCAAGAATCCGCTGCCACTTGCAGATTACGCATCGTTAAAATTATCATTAGATAGCGATAACTCGGAGCTACGTGGTGGCACCGAATGTCTTACAACGTATAGAGGAAGAGATAAAAATAAATCTAACAAAAACGTCACGCCTAACACAACTAGTGGGTACTGCTTTCACCGAGTGTGCTATATGATTCTTTGGCAAACAACCACGTGTGATAACAGGTGTTGGTAAAAAGCTACGGCGCCAGGAGCAAATTCCGTGACAGCTATACGTATCCTGACCCAACATCATTCGCAAGTTTCGTTCAGATAAATCTGCTAAAGAAAGAAAAAAATCATGCCATCTGAAACTTTCCATTCGCTCCGTGGCGTCGCAAAAAAAAAAAAAAAAAAAGAAAAGACAAAGACAAAAAAAGGAAAAGAAAGAAAAAAGAGAACGGGTAACGCGCGAAAGCCAGGTTCACTCGTAACCGTGCTTCGTAACGCGTTGCGCTGTTTGTTCATTAGCAGCAACGATTCTCGGAATATCTAATTTTTACAGCCACACTGCTACAGCAGGTACGACGGCAATCACCAGATCAACAACGTCAACAGCCAGTTGAAACCGGTGCAGATTGGAGCTGGATTCCTAGGCTGACGCGGAAGCTTCAGTTTCTACCCGTACATGGGGACACGCCCCTTCAGCGCAAAGCTATACAGCTATAAGGCACAGCTCGAGCATTTGCTACAGCTGAGCGACGACAGTGATTAACGCCGTCACGTGATTGCCACGCGCTCGACTGAGGCTCTAAACACTGTTAGCAGCGTGGCTGGCAGCACTGTAACATCCAAAGGGATCACCAGGTTCCTTCTTCCCATTTATTAATCGCTTTGCGAGAGGGACCTACGAAAGCAATCTATACGGTAAAAATGCAGTAGTTATAGGCTTGAGCGCGCATCGTTGATCCGAATAACTATCTCCGTTACGTCGTCTCGCGTAGCTGGCGGGTCCAATTGGAAAGTAGTAGCAGCTACAGCGTTTTCGCATAATCAGCCGTACGGTTGGTTGGAAACTTTCACTGAAACGCATACCAACGTTATGCGCGGAACGTGACGTCGGCTTGCCTTTAAGGAACAGCTGTGAAAATGGCAGCAACCACTACATCAGCCACCGCCGCGGTGCTTCTGGGAGTGCGTGCCTTTTTTTTTTTTTTTTTGATGCACATAAGAAATTACCTGGGCGGTCGAAGCTATGAAATCCAAGGGCGTACGCAAATCACTGCGTACTGCAAATTACGCCAAACGTTATCAGTTGCGGATGCGCCTCGATAACTTGATATCAGTAATACGCAACTGCGACAATGTAATTAAAGCAGCTGATGGGTGTGTCAAAGAAAAATGAAATGCTTACGTGAGATGCCGCGAGTGCAGTGCGAGCAAAAATATTACAATTACGCCGGACATCTCGTCAGTATTGCCAAGTAGGGACAAGTTCAAACACAGGCACTGGCCGAATAGATAACAGCGCGTTTCGTAAGGGAGCGCTAACGGCTAACCGCTGTATCAAAGACAGCGCATGTCGTCATCGGTTAGTTAGTACTCGACTTGAGGTGACAGAAACGGCGAAAGTGCCGCAAAGGGACGGCTCGTTGGTCGCGTCACATCGATTTGGTAAAATGGTCGCTGACGGATTAGGAAGACGTGGTTTCGTACCTGACCATACCGATAGATCCGAGGGTATGCGATGCATCAATAGAACGGTACAACGACCGGATCGAAGGTATTCCGTACGCAATCAACGCGCACCTACGCGAGGAAAGAATGCAACAAGAAAAAAAAATGCACTAGAATTCCAACCGCTGTGCGCGCGTCAACTGGCGCGTCCGTTTCGAACGCAGCTTTGACCTCAAACTGAACTCTGATGTCAAACCGTTTGACACGCTCAAGGCCAGATCGGCAACGAAGGCCGCCATAGAGGTGCACTACCGCGGGAAAACCTTCGAACCTTGCTCGTTTGCGTCGACGGCATCGCAATGTTCGCGGACACAGCGCGTTTGACACGTCGTCTCACCTGTCCTGCTTGGCCGGTGCTGAGACGGAGGCGTTCAGCGAAGCCGTCTTGTCCGTGCAGGAAGTCTCCGGCGCTGCCATGGCTCTTTTCTTTTCGAGAGGTCAGCTCGGTTTCTAGTCGAGCGAACCGACGAAGTAGAATGGCATCCTCAGTCGACGGGTGATCATGATGCCCGATATTCCATAAGACGTCGGCACAGCCGCCACGGCTCGAAATTCCCGACCACAAAAAGAGCGAGGCAGGCCTTTGCGGAGAGCAATAACACCTGGCAGCGGCCGCTGCCGCCGCGGCAGTCCGCGTTGGTTGTATACTTCGTTCTCAGAAGGTTTTTTTTTTCGTCGGGCACAACTAACCTGTTCACAAACGATTCACAAGTCTTCGGAATCCGCACAGCCAAAGTAACACCGGCTACACGGCGACGACGTTGCGCTCCTGAGGTCGTTTCGTAGTCGAGGAAAAAGAGAAGCCGGCCGCGCGCTGGCGTTCAAAACAAAACCGTCGCCTTCGGCACTCGTTTCGTCGCTGCTTGCTTCTCCCGGTTGCCGCGGTCGCCAAGGCAGCCGGTACAGCGGCGGCAGCGTGCGCGAAAGCAACACGTGACGCCGCGCGCGACCGCGGCGCCTCTCGCGAGTTGTAGAGGAAGCTCGCGGAGAACATTAGGCGCGAAATTCAAACCAACTTGAGGAGGAAGACGGGCGGCGCAAACGAACCGAGTCGAGGAATGTAGATAGAAAAAATCTTTCAGTCCATTGAAATTGGCCATGCCTGTTCTGTAAGTCAACAAAACGTAAGCTCAGCGACCTTTGACAACGTGCGAGATTTTTTCGCTGTCTTACAGCGTATGTTCGTAATGCGCAATACGCCTGCTAATAAAAAAAATTTAAAATAGAAAATATGTTGTTCGGTCTATGAATTCGCAATTGCTGTGCAGGAAAGAGCGAGGAAAGTCGGTAACAGTACTTGCTATCCGCGCTTTAGAGAAAAGGTGCAATAAACCTAACATCCAATAATTGACACGAATAACTGACACATTCGGAGGTGTCTCTCATTTCACGCGAAGTGTCACAGTACGACAAAACATGACCTGCAGTCGAATTGCTACGGCAGCAAATCAAACGGACGCCCTGTATCTGACACCCAAATCTTCGCTAGTCGTACATTTCAACGAACTGGTCGGCAGACGAGAGCGCCCTCCATTCACGCAGCCTCGTCCGACCACTCCGCAGCGCTCGCTAGCCGCCGCGGCAGAGTCGGCATCTCGTGGCGAGCAGGAGAAGCGTGCGGCTACCGCTGCTCCTGTTTCGACTTCGGGGTACTCCACCGCACGGCACTCGACAGAAGGCACTACGTAAACTGACCTTGGAAAGGTCACCTGTGAGCGAGCGCCGGCGGTAGCGCAGCGGCGACTGCTGAATGCCGGGCCCGCCTCTCCCTCCTCGCTGAGAGGGGGGCGCAGCAGAGAGCGCGCCGGGCGTCGTCGCCGGAGAAGAAGCTTCCGGTTCGGCCCCTAATGATTACCGGTTCACCGTTCCTAATATGCGCAGCAGGTTGTTGCGCGAACCGTCCAAACAGCGAAGTAGATGCACTTTCCACGAAGCCCCCTGTCACTGAGAGGGGGGCCCCCGAGCCTTCTAGCGGGGCAGTGGCGACCTTTGCGCCGACTGCGCGTGCCACAAATTTCTTTCTTTCTTTCTTTCTTTCTTTCTTTCTTCTTCTTTCTTCTTTCTTTCTTTCTTTAATATCCGGGTTTAGGGAAATGTTGGCGCCTTCAGCAAGGCGCTAGCTACTCCACTTCTCTGACGAGCGTAGATTCTTGGTCGGTTTGATTGTACCGCATGATTGCGCGGGAATCCGTCCTCATCCCTGCAATGTTCTAAAAAAAAAAAAAAAAAGTGCACGTATGGTTAAAAATACAAGAGGGAGCGTTCGAAACAGAGAGGCTAAAATTTACAACAAGAATGTTTGCTAGTGTACCCGCCGTGGTTGCTCAGTGGCTATGGTGTTGGGCTGCTGAGCACGAGGTCGCGGGATCGAATCCCGACCACGGCGGCCGCATTTCGATGGGGGCGAAATGCGAAAACACCCGTGTACTTAGATTAAGGTGCACGTTAAAGAACCCCAGGTGGTCCAAATTTCCGGAGTCCCCCACTACGGCGTGCCTCATAATCAGATCGTGGTTTTGGCACGTAAAACCCCATAATCTAATCTAATGTTTCCTATAGTGCACTAAAGATTGCACGGCTGCTGCGCAGAACAATGTGAGTTCCGTTGCGCATGTATAATCGTACCTGTTTTTTTTTTTTTTTCCAAGTTTTCTAAATGCGCATAAAAGCGTCGCGAATGGTACAAGAAAACAGAACTCAAAGAAGCAAATAAATCGAGACAGATTATTCCCGGAGGTCGCCAGTGTCACTGGGACCAGTGCGAACGACGTTCCTCGACCTCACCGCATCATTCGCGTACATCTGAAGCGAGACGATATTCTGACTCCTTTGTTTACTTGCGCTGCTTCGGAGAGCGCACGCAGGACGATCGAAAGGAAGAACGATCGACGACCCCTGCGCGAAATCACGATTGTTTTAATACAGACGCGAGAAGTGGAAGGTGCGCGAGAAAGATGAAAGGAACGAGCAAGGGGGGGTGTTGGGTTCCTCGGGGCCTATTCTCCGGGTTTAAACTCCTAAACAGAGAGAGGAGTGATTGTGAAGAGGTAAGAAGCGCTATTTTCTTGCAACCCTTTAGGGAGAACGGCTCAGCACCTTGGGGAAAGGGAGGGGGGGGGGGGATATAACTCCTAAAGCAACACTGGTGCTATGGAAGGCGCCGTTAAGGGAGGGTTCCGGATTAATTTTGACCGCCTGGTATTCTTTGACGTGCACGTAAATGTTAGTGGCACGAGCATTTTGGCATTGAGCCCCCATCGAAACGCAGACGTCGCAGCTAGGGATCGAAACCGTGACGTGGCGCTCAGCAACAGAACGCGATAGTCACTATATGTATAAGCCACAGGGCGGGTGGAGGAGTGTGGAGGTTCAAATCCATGTTGTACCTATAGTTACGTAAACAGGGGAACCTACGGTATGCGCGATATAAAGATTACTTTTCCCGTGTCATCCTTCACCATTAGAGATTTTTAGTGCACAGCGTCAATGAGGCCTCGAGCGGGGGCACAATGCTCGACTCACTATAACTGCCACAGTGCCATGCGAACGTAAACCTGCCACGCCATCTGGAAAACTTGGAGGACGCTTAAGCTCCGCCTTTAAGAGTGGAACGTCATATCATTCGAAGATATCACTGACTGCTTCTCACATTTCCCGGCAACTGCAGCTTATGTAACCGTAATGTTTACCGGGAAACGCTGGCGCGGCGATCGTTATGCACGAAGGCTATAGCTTTCTTGTGGAAACGCGGCCTCTCGCGTGGGTCGATTCCGGAGGAAGTGCATGCTCAGCCGTGCCAATAAATTACATCATTGTCAGTTTTCTGTTATTGTTTCGCACTTTTAGTATTGCAGTCTGAAAAGATTTAACATGAAAGACATGCGCTGTCGGTGTTTTGTTTCATGACATTTGTTTGTGGGCTGTCATTCTCAAAATTCAGGGGAATAATTTTGTCAAGAATGTAAGACAGGGTATGAGCAACTTTAGTGATAGAATGGTGCGGTAATATAACCCGCATATACAGCATGTCATACAGCAACGCGCGGCATATACATATATCAAATATATACGGAAATTTTCGCTCACGGGACGCCGGACGCCGACACCGGCTTTTCTGCGACACGGGGCCCTTAAAGGGATACGGACACAAAATCTGAAAATTTTACGAAAATGCTGAAAATGAATCCTCAGTGTGTGATTACACCGAAAAGAAGTGGTCACTTAGCTCATTTTTGAGCCGATGGCTTTATTTTTGGCGTTTTTTGTGAGCGCGCGCCTCGCCGCCCGACCCGCGGGAGTTGGAAGGCGTGACGTCACGACAGCCACGTCGGACAGCCAGCTGGCCGGCCGCGGTCATTCGAAGCGCGCCGACGCTGCCATCGCGGGCATGGATTCGAGTTCTGGTGCGTCTACCAGCGATGAGTACACGTCTGAAGACGAGGAAAATTCCAACTTGGCAAGAAATATTACCGCTTACGGTTGCGAGCCTTCCGCGTCAAACGGCGAAGAGCAGGCGGCCGTGGAAGTGCCGGTCAGGTTTTCGCTTACCGTAGCGCGAATATTTCGCTCTGCACCAGACACTTAAGTATAAACCGCATGTACGCGATCTTGCGCGGGACAGCGACAAGCGACGCGATGGAGATGGCTGTCGCGTTCGCTCGTCGCCTACAAGTCGGACCGCATGCGAGCGACGAGACGAGCGACGACTTCGAGCGACGTCTCCCCGGTGTTGCCGGTATGAGGGCAGCAAATACTCGCCGAAACTGGCGTGACGCGTGCTTTATTAATTTAAGTTGATGTGTTTTAGTGCAAAGAGCAGCATAAATATTTCTAAAGGTCTTGCACTACATTATTATCCTTGCACGTATCAAAATCTAGTTGTTTGCTCGTTCCGTGCGACAATCGGTAGTACTTGACTGATGTATATCCAGTTCCGGCTTCGCGCTATTGGCTAGTCGATCACAGCACTTCTGGGCGACGAGCAACGAATTCTAGATTTACAGAACCGTGCGATCGAGCGACAAGAACACGCGATCTGTTCGCGCGACGGCCCGTTTCGTCGCTCGAAGCCGTCGCTCGTCGCCGTCGTGCAAAAAATCGCTCTCATGCGGTTTGGGCTTTATGCAAGAATTATTGGTCATTTCCTGGTGTAAATTTTCGGCAGAGGCGTAATCGTGCTACTGCCGAATCGTATACCAGCAGCGAAGTAGAATACTGCAATATTAGCTGTTCTTGTCTGTTTGAGCTCTGTGCCACCGCTCACGTTTACGGTTCCGCCCGAACGCCCGCGTTTACCCGATTACCGGACAAGCTAAAGCTCTGTAATAGGCAGGTATCTAAAGTTTACGCACCTTCTCATCTCTGGGAAATGTGTGCGACGGCGTATCACGACCGACGATGTTGTTATAACAGCAATGTCTGGGCATTTCCTTCCACCGCGACAAACGCGTCAATACCGAGCGACGACCGCGGGAAGCATCATGTAAGACGCACCACCTACGTGGAACGCCGACGGGGATAGTGTTTCAGACGGACCACGCGGAAGATCCCCGAAAGGGGTTAAACAAACGCTGCACAAGGGACCGACACCCCTGGGAACACCGCGACAGCTGTGGGCCGACCTTGGCCGCGGGTGGGTGTTATGACGTCAAATTTCAGCTTCTGCCGGCGGCCGCTTGGAGGCAAGGTGCAACAGAAATTCTAAAAAAAAAAAATGTTTCTCGTTCTTTTTTTCAACGCAGCTTGTTGTATTCGTCATTTTCAACAGTTAAATTCTTGTTCCGACGCAAAAGACCACCCGCCAGCTTTTGTGTTCGTATCCCTTTAACGCTGTCGCGTTAATATATGACACTCGCATATAATTTTGACTCTGAGTGGTCGTGCTACTGGCGGCCACTTTTTGGAAAACCAGAAGTCTCGCATACTATCTAAAGCCAGACTAGAACAACGACACACGAGGAATCGATATACGTACGCATGCGCCGGCTGCGTATTGGCACCACGTTCCGTTGTTGTAGCGTTCTACGCATGCATGCTGTCCAATAAACAGCGATCGCCCGGACGCAAGGCCATTGCATGCGCCACTTATACGTACGGTACGTAACGTACGTGTAGGCTAGAGGCCAAGAAGATAGACGAATGAAATGGAATAAAAATGAAAAAAAAATTGACAGGTTCACATCTAGTTAAGATTACGTAATTTGAAATATGCGTGGTTTGGTAGAGAATAACTTGCGGCTGTTAGTCATATAAGTGGTCTACAGGGAACGTTTACTGCTCCTGTGACTTGTATCCTCCTATGGTCTCTCTCTCTCTCTCTCTCTATATATATATATATATATATATATATATATATATATATATATATATATATGAGCCAAATGTAAAATTTTGGCGCAACATGAGCCAAAATGTAAAAATTCGCAGTTTCGCCCGCAAGGTGAAGCATCGACGGCGATAGCAAATTAGTATACAGCTATACGAAGTAAGGATAGTAGTTTTATCGGCCGTGTAAACTTCTAAACATAGGTATACTATCTAAATGAACAAGCATGGTGTCACGCGCGCACAAGCTAAGATGAACACATCTCACTCAATGACCACGGACACTCGCTGTCAAAGCGCTGGAGTGAGGAAGCGCGTTTGCAGCAGCGAACGAATTGACCTTCGTGCTGCGTCCCGCGTCAACGCTAACTAAACCGCGAAAACACATCCCCCGGCGGACTGTGCGCCCGACGCAGATGTACAAGATACAGCGACAGCGGCCCGGGCCTCCCGGAGTAGAACACCCCCTCCCCCCTTCCTCCCTACCCTCCCCCCGGAGCCTTGCGGCTCAAGCGGGTGCGAGCGCCCCCGCCCCCCTCCCAACCTTCTCCCCCGGAGCTTTGCGCGCGACGGAAGACGGCGTGCTTCCTTCCTGTTTTATCCCTTGCGTGTGCGAGATTGAGCTGCGATCGCCGCCTCATCCTCGTACGCTTTCCCTCGCACATACAGCATACGGCGCGCGGAGACGATTTTATTGCCCTTGGACTTTATACGTCACGGTGACGGCGACGGCAGAAAGGCGCCAGGAGTGTCCATATAATTGCTATCGCAATAAAATTTGGGAGGGCCACGTAGGTGTAGAGAACCAAGATAATGTTTTTTTTTTTGCCGTCGCTTGAAGCAAGTCAGCCTATTTCTCGTATTTAACCTAATTACATAATTAGTTATTATTAATCAATTAACTTCTCAAATTCTATATTCAGAGCAAATATGTAATTGAGAATTTTGTAGACTATCCTAAAAATCCTGAAATGACCATTCGCGTTCCAGCTTTCTGTTGCTCAATACGTGCAACATAAAGTTGTTTTTTTTTTTTTCGAGCCTGACAGAAGCCCGCGAAAGCCGGCACTACTGTGCCGACTTTTATCAATTTTGGCACACGTGGGGACGCCCTGTGCGTGGTGCGTGCGTGCGTAAAATCCGCAAGCGCTTAGGGCGGAGCAGCTCGGAGAAGAATGCCTATCATTAAAATGAAATCTCTCAAACTGGGGTTTCGCTGGCGGCATTTTTGAGAGCACGGACATCGCTCTCTACAATAATGCCTGTATAACGAAGTCCACTGCCTAACGTGGATACTTCCGCTTGCATGCATAAACCTGTCGGCTTCGCTTCGAGCGTATACGCACTTTCTAACACGCAAAACGAAATATCTCTGCCTGCAGCGCCTCCCATGCTGACCGCGCCGCTGACCTTCGTTCCAGTTTCACGCACAGCCGACCTCAGCATCGCGGTGCTCGGCGGGTAAGATTTTTAGAGATCGCTTTCAGTTGAAACAAACTCGCTCGGATTGGCGCGTGCACGATGCCGGCGTAGATGAAAGGTCCACCGCACAGCGCTCGACGCACGCGCGTCCTATATATAGGCGCGAGCGGCGTCGAGTGAAAACCATGGAGCAGTCATGCGTGCTCCCAAGACAACATTGTCATGCATGGAAAGCTGCAGCAAAAGCCTACAGTATGTCAGAACGGCGACTTGGACAAGGGTAGTCAGTCTTTGAAACGAAATATTTTGCATGCGTACACATAAAAAGAGATAGAGAAAAACGAAGATTTCTATAACCAAGTAACTATCTATCTAACTGACTGACTGACTGACTGACTGACTGACTAAATAAATAAATAAATAAATAAATAAATAAATAAATAAATAAATAAATAAATAAATAAATAAATGCTACAAAGCCAGAGCAGTGACGCATTGCAGTGACGCAGTGACCCTTTAGTGACGCATTGCAAAGCAATAAAACAAACAGGAGAATTAAACTTCGCATAATCTGTTGTGGCGACAAAAGTTGCTGTAACGAGCGATAACAATCCCTTGCCTCACAGGGCGCCTCCGACGTTGAGCTGCCGAGCCAGCCCGTAATCGTTAGTTCTACTCTCCGGCATACATACTGATCACGGGGGCTGCGGAAAACAACAACGTCCAAGATATTTGTGTCCACGCTTTGGATACGTTAAAGCTCATAAGCTTATTCTTTCTTTAACGTTAACCCATTTTAACAACGGAGCTGTTTAAGCCGACCGCCAGTCCGTAACGCGTTAACAAAAAACATCGCTGAGCGATGAGTCACCTGGGTTGCCTAGCAACCTCCTCGCGGAGCGGCATGTGCTTCGCCTTCTCTCCGTGCCGTGCACATGTTGCCTTGACATGGGACATTAAGGAAAGGGATGGAGAGCGTGCGCGCGGCGCGCTCTATGCTCGGGAGAAAGAGAAAATGAGAGCGAGAGAGAGAGGAAAGAAATTGTAGCAGCACCAACGAGGCAACGCGCAGAGCTGCTGCCGATGCCGCCCGCGTTTCCGCGCGTTCGCGCCGAACGCGCGCGGTGTCCGTGACTGCAGCAGGCGCCTCTGGCGGCGGCTCGGCAGGTTTCGACCAGCCACGCCCCGGTGAGTGTGGAGGCGCAGCTTGGCCGTGACGTCAACGGGGAGATAACGCTCGCAGCCAGCGCGACGGCGGCAGAACTCTCGTTGACTCTGTGGCGAGTACATGTAGCCTTGACATGGGAGGATCAAAGATGCGGACACCCGCATAAGAAGCCGCTCATTTTGAATCGCGTCGCGCGGTGAAGCGAGAATCTGCGCGTCGGCGGCGCGCCGATTCGGAATATCATGCCTAGCAGCACTTAGCATTTCCTAGCAAAACTTAGCCAAGCCTAGTAAAACCTGGAAGAAAAGGTAGGTCGATCATCAGCTCCGCGGTTGATCACCAGCACCAGCCTTGCACCACTATAGTGCAAGCTGACCACGTTTTCTTTAAAAAAAAAAATTCCAGATCACGGAAAACAGGACAACACATTTTAGAGAGAGAGAGGGGGGACGCGGCTACTGATTGGCTTACATCTCGGCTGTACGCCTTGTTGGCTCACAGCGTTGGCTGTAGCGATCACGAAGCGCTCCGACACGAGAGATGTCATTTTGTTAAAGCGTGACCTCCGGTGCTCCGACCTCGACTCAAACAACTTCCCCAACTCCACAAAACGGAGCATCCATCGGCTGAAGAAGACAGTACAGAATAGTATTTTCTGATTCCCACAACGAGGAGCTGCTTGAAAAAAGCGACCCATCGGACCGCCGCATTTGTATGGTTGTAGAATCAACCTCAAATACTGCCAATGCAAAGGTCTTCAGGGACTCAGTCAAGCTGCCTAGAGCGGCTTTTAGCCCTGAAGACCATTCAGATTTTCTGGATAAACAAAGATTTATTTATTTATTTATTTATTTATTTATTTATTTATTTATTTATTTATTTATTTATTTATTTATTTATTTATTTATTTATTTATTTATTTATTTATTTATTATTTATTCATTCATTGTGTATAGCCGTCGCCAGTGACTCGCTGCAAATCTTTCTCTCGAGAATTCCCGTCGTATGTCATTGAACCGAAGTGATAACTTCAGTCAAGCGGCGGCGCTGCCATCACAATTTCTTCAGTTAATGAGTGTTCTAAAGCACGGAAGAGGGACAGTTTAGTCGCAGCTGTAGCGAGCGCCAAGTATTTCTGACGCTTCGGCGGCTCCGCGCTGCATGCGCTACAGCGCGGACAGCTGTGCACAGCTGCCGAAACGCCAGAATTGTCCGCAGAATTTCCTATAGTGATGAAAATAAAGCCTGTTCCGCAATGCCGTATCCAGTCCAGGTTACTAAAGGTTAGTCTGGAAACAGGCACACCTGCAGTCACGATTATAGCGATAACTAACCTTGCACGTGGCTCGTTATGCGGTAGTCTCAGACTACGCGTATAGCAGTCTCTCTGGTTGTTTGTTAACAACCACCGTAAACGATGTAAAGTGATCCGTTTCTGTCGGCGGAGCGATGCCGGTGTTGCTCCGTGTGAATGCGACCTCACCTGCACATGGTCAAGTGGCCTCTGCACTTGACCTCATTATGGTCAAGTGCAGAGAGCCTCCGAAGGTGTAATACAGCACTCGGTATACAACACCTAAAGAACGCAGACAATTGTCATATATAACGAGTAAAATAAGCACATATTCGTCGCAATCGCACATTCATCACACAAGTATGCGAGCACGCAACACACACGCAGGCGCACAACACACACACACGCAGGCGCGCTCGCTCGCTCACTCATTCACTCACTCGTACTGGCTTCAGCTTGCTTCGGACTGATCTGACAAAAACTTATTAACACGAAAGTGTTTTATGCCGGGGTCCACCAAGACTTCACTGACGTATTTCCGTCACGGAAATACGTCATAGAACATAATACAAAGAAAGAAACCAGAAGAAAAAGTTCCACAAACATGCAAAATTTCGAAATCGAACCCACGACCTCTCGGTCCGCGACGATAGATCGCCGAGCGTTTAACCCATTGCGCCACAAACGCATTTGCAGAGAGCTACACAGACGCGCCTTATATATCGAACACTCCTCCGTGTACCCGCGCTCTTGCTCGGGGCGGTGCCGCCGCCTACGAGCAGAAAAGAGAAGTACTGCATTATGACACTAACGCGCACCGACAGTGAACGCTTCGGTGGTCTCAGCATACGACGCCTCGATGCCAGCATTCGAAGGGACGCTGGCATCAAGAAGCACTACCAACGCCACCTAGGTGGCGTTGGTAGTGGCGTTTACCGTACTCAGCACAGCGGAGCGTGGCCTCCGCAATTAGCTCTGAAAATGTTTCTGAAGTTGATCGCGGAGGCTGCAATTACGACGCGCTGTACGCGCTGATTTGACTCGGTGACGATTCAGTTACGTGCTTTGTCTTGCGCGTTGTATTAGTGTGTCAGTTACGTGCTTCGTCTTTCGCGTTGTGCTAGCGTGTGCAGCGTAGTGCAGCTTCCATATGCACCGACGGTGTTTCTCCGCTGTCTACTGATACGAGTGTGATGGCACCGACTACGAAAACTGCGGCATTAAGCGCCGTCGAAAGACAACGACGTCGCCGAGCTAACGTCGCGCAAGTGAGTTTAGTGCAGCGATGGACACGCCAGGGGGGAGCGGGAGGCCTTCGCGCGTTCACGGCTCAAGCTGAGAACTCTGCCTCTCGCTTTCCAGAAGTTGACCGCATCGCGACCCAACTGGCTGCCATACACACACCGAACCAAGACCGAAATGATCGTACCTTCGCCGAAGCGACCCGCCAGCGGGACGCCGCTCGACAATACGACGCAGGATGCCCAGCACACCCACAGGATGGTCCACGACCCGCAAATCATGCACCCTTCGCTGCAGCGGACCGCGAGTTCACCAAACGATTCAGTGACAACCCGTTTGGTTTCGCCTGCACAGTTTGCGAACGCCTGTGGTTCACGTGTGATTTGCGCGATGCTCCGCCGCGTGCAATGCAGTGTCTCCGGACAATGTATCCCGGTCGCGAGTCTTTCCAAGACTTCCGCTTATGTGCCAACTGTCGAGGATTCTTGTGCAATGGTAAGGTGCCCCTGATGTCGACTTGCAACGGCTTTAATTACCCGGAGTACCCAACCCATCTACCTCCCCTCGATTGCATCTCCGAGCGGCTCATATCGCCCAGATTGCCGTTTATGCAGATCAGACGTTTGCGAAACGCTTTCACTTTCGTGTTCTATACCGATTCCTATATAAGAGGGATCAACCACATTTTTTTGAAAGGTTAGAGTGGTGAGAAACACACAAATAATGGTAAAAAAGAAAATCTGCATACCGGCAAAACCGCCCTGCTTCGCCACGCTTCAGCAGTTACGTCACGTTCTTCTTTTTCTAGGCCTTTTCGGGGTTTGTTTGTTTGTTTGTTTGTTTGTTTGTTTGTTTGTTTGTTTGTTTGTTTGTTTGTTCGTTTACTTCTTCTTTCATCAGCAACTTACCTGGAGCAGCCGGGTCTCCCAAAGCTGCAGCTAATGAACAACAACAACGACAACAACGCGGTAAGGACTTCTGTCCTTGCCCCTATATCGTCATTCAAGGCTTCGCCACCTAAATGTGTCACCAACTAGCCCCAGCATCATTGTTGCTCGACGACTCCTTCGCTGAACTCGCAGGTATGCCGAGGACAGGTACGTGCGACCGCCCGCGCCGACACGACGCGGTCGTCGGCATGCCACGGAGCGACGCGAGAGGGCCAAGGCCGCGCAAGCATGCGACGCGGCGCGCTATAGCGGCTCAGTCGAGCGCGGTGAGCAGCGCCAATAGACAAGGGGCACGCGAGCAGTGATTAGCGGGCCGCTGCAGAACGGAATGGGAGCAGAGTGCGCGGCTCGGGTCACGAACAGCGGCTTCAAATGGCCGGCGTTTTAGCCGTACGGACAATTTGGCGCGGCCTTTTAAAGCCTTTTACCTGCCTCATTAGTTGCGAAAAGAAACAAGAAAGGTTGATAAAGTTCTCGAAATACCGATGCTTTAAGGAGGAGGGAAGTTAGGAAAGGTTAATCACTGTCTCGCCTTGGTTGGGCTGAGGGTGATCGGGAAAGGGAGATAAGATTGAGAGGAATAGGGAGGAGGCAAGAAAGTCAGTGTGCCACACCCACTCGTGTCTAATCACCACTGAGTCAGATGAAGTGGCACAAACCACTGTCCTTGGAGTGTCAGTCGCTCGGCTGCGCCCGTTACAGCCGTTTTAATAGCCTCTTTTTAATGGATTGCAGCACAAATGGCGGCCGATTTCTGAACTGCTTAATGTAGTCGGTGCACTAGAGACATGTCATTTGCCTTGTCGTCAAACGATGTAGGATGTTTCTCGTTGGACAACTACATTTGGCAACGCTATGCGTGAGTGAAAATGAGATCTACTCGCGGATACGATCAGCTCATCGTATCCTATCTCGTATATCATCGTATCAGCTGATCGTACTTTCTCTTCGGCAAAACAGCATTTTCTTACTGTGGACGTGTTGCGCCCCGAGCGATATCCTTCTTAGACTCGAAAACAGCTCAATGACATGATCGTTCATTTATAAGTCGGTTGTTATGAACCGGATACAGAAGCTCCTTCTATAACTAGCGATGAAGCTAGAAGGGCCTTGAAAGATATGACCAGGGGAAAAGCGCCTGGAGAAGATGGAATAACAGTAGATTTAATCAAAGATGGAGGAGATATCATGCTTGAAAAGCTTGCGGCCCTTTATACGCAATGCCTCACCACTTCAAGTGTACCAGAGAGCTGGAAGAACGCCAACATTATACTTATCCATAAGAAGGGAGACGTTAAAGAATTGAAGAATTACAGACCCATTAGCTTGCTTTCAGTATTGTATAAAATATTCACCAAGATAATTTCCAATAGAATCAGGACAACACTTGACTTCAGTCAACCAAGAGAACAGGCTGGCTTCAGGAAGGGGTATTCTACGATGGACCATATCCATGCCATCAATCAGGTAATCGAGAAATCTGCGGAGTACAATCAACCTCTCTATATGGCTTTCATAGATTATGAAAAGGCATTCGATTCAGTAGAGATATCAGCAGTCATAGAGGCATTGCGTAATCAAGGAGTGGAGGAGGCATACGCGAATATCTTGGCAAATATCTACAAGGATTCCACAGCTACCTTGGTTCTCCACAAGAAAAGTAGAAAGATACCTATCAAGAAAGGGGTCAGGCAAGGAGACACAATCTCTCCAATGCTATTCACTGCATGCTTAGAAGAAGTATTCAAGCTCTTAGACTGGGAAGGATTAGGAGTGAGGATCGATGGCGAATATCTCAGCAACCTTCGGTTTGCAGATGACATTGTCCTATTGAGCAACAATGGAGAGGAATTACAACAAATGATTGAGGACCTTCATCGAGAAAGTGCAAGAATTGGGTTGAAGATGAATATGCAGAAGACAAACATAATGTTCAATAGCCTGGCAAGGGAACAAGAATTCAGGATCGCCCGTCAGCCTCTAGAATCTGTAAAGGAATATGTTTATCTAGGTCAATTACTCACAGGGGACCCTGATCATGAGAAAGAAATTTACAGAATAAAATTGGGTTGGAGTGCATACGGCAGGCATTGCCAAATCCTGACTGGGAGCTTACCACTGTCGTTGAAAAGAAAAGTGTACAATCATTGCATTCTACCGGTGCTAACATACGGGGCAGAAACTTGGAGGTTAACAAAGAAGCTCGAGAACAAGTTAAGGACCGCACAAAGAGCAATGGAACGAAAAATCTTAGGAGTAACGTTAAGAGACAGGAAGAGAGCGGTGTGGATCAGAGAACAAACGGGGGTAGACGATATTCTAGTTGACATTAAGCGGAAGAAATGGAGCTGGGCAGGCCATGTAATACGTAGGATGGATAACCGGTGGACCATTAGGGTTACAGAATGGATACCAAGAGAAGGGAAGCGCAGTCGAGGACGGCAGAAAGTCAGGTGGGATGATGAGGTTAGGAAATTCGCAGGCGCAAGTTGGAATACGCTAGCGCAAGACAGGGGTAATTGGAGATCGCAGGGAGAGGCCTTCGTCCTGCAGTGGACATAAATATAGGATGATGATGATGATGATGATGATGATGATGTTATTACCGGCTAGTATGTTAAGAAATAATTCTTTTTTTTTTAATTCTGTGGTTTTACGTGCCAAAAATATGATCTGATCATGAGGAACGCCGTATCGGTGGACTCCAAATTAAGTTTGACCACCTGGAATTCTTTAATGTGCATCTAAATCTAAGTACAATACCGTTTTTGCAGTTCGCCCACATCGAAATACGGCCGCCGCAGCTGGGAATGAACCCGCGACCTCGAACTCAGCAATGCGACGCCATAGCCCCTGATTCTGAAGACAGGATCTTCTCCATTCACGTGGAGAAAGTAAGCGTACCCTCACGTGTCTGATAGTATATAAAAAAAGAAGGTTGTTTGTATTCCGACATACAGAGATGAAGGTGTACCATGTGGTAGGTTGTCATGTTGATGATACATACTCGGTTTTCATGTCAAATCGCAGTACTCTAAACATAGTTCACGGGTACGTTTCGTCTTCTGTGATAGTGATCTAGATCAAATTAGTATCAATTTTCATGAAAGCTGAGGGCGCTTTCATACGGTTCCACGTGCTTGCGATTTTATATCCGGGATGGCTATTTTACGTAATCGCTCCCGACTTAACTTTGAAAAGAATTAAAGGCAACGTGCGTCATAATGTACACAGGGATCTCACGAGGACATAATATACTGTACATATGTCGTCATTTCTTCTTTCACGTTACGGTCGCAAGTCCTGGCACGCCAGTGCGTTTAAGTGCCTCGCTTTCTCCGGTAGTCGCTGAATCGCGTCGACGCTTTAATCACTCCCGACGCGAAGGTGTCACAAAGCTGCAGTGAGAAACGTGCGAATGCTTTCTTTTCATTACACAGGCGGGCGAACGTGGGACATAAAAAAGAAAAAGAAAAAGGAGTACACTAGGTTGCGCGTACTACACGCCTTCTCTTCTTCCCACGAGAGCAGTGTCCTCCCGTGTCAGCACCGTTAACAGTCGCAGAAGTAAACCGCGCGACCGTTAGCCCTCTTTCACTTCGGTTTGGTTTCTTTCGTCTCTTCTTTCTTCCTCCTCGCGTTCCTTCGTCGTCGTCGTCTTCTTCTCGTTCTAATGACTTCGTTTCTAGCAAAGCCGAGCCGTCGACGCCGCGGAGACAAGGAACAATCGGCATCGTCTTCGCTCGTCCTCCTTACTGAACACGCAACGCTGTCTGTCGTCGGCGCTGAGAGTTTTCGGTGCGGGCAAACAGCTTCCCGTGCGACCGACGAGTCCCCGCCGCAACCGCAGCGGCGGAACCAACTGCACGTATCCGGATGGTTGTGTAGTTGGGCTTTGGCGTGCGCTCACCGTAGGTCAGAGAGCTTGTGGCGCGCTTGGGCGGCCCGCGTGTCTTCGTGTTCTTCTGAAGTATACGCCACGGTGGGTGCTACCGGAACGCCATGATGCGGCTCGTTCCCGCAAGCCACGGAAGTTCTTACAAACGGCACTAGAGTGAATTCTCGCGCTAGTGTCTACGAGTTACCAACTAGCTACTTAACTAGCTTAACTAGCTACAAGTATGGTGGTTATGATGGTTACACATAGGTATACACGGTGATGATGGGAATACGATGGATGGGCACAGAGTATCCTATATAGTTCATTGTAACATATTTAGTATAGTACGTACAGTGCATGGGCTTCCACTAACTTCGTTCATGGGTTTCCACTAACTTCGTCCATGGGCTTCCACCAATTCGTCCGTCTGGCTTCAAAGAACTTTAGGACTCTGCAAACTGGTAACTTCCAAACAAAATATTGCATTATAAATGCAACAATTCGCAATGATTACGCATGTATGCAGAAGCAGAAACTAACTGCCTTGATGACTGGGAAACTATGATGCCGTGGAAGTCTGGAAAGATAGAGCGTAATAAATGACGCTGCAAGAACGAAACTGAAGCCACAAGCAGCACGAAGGTTAGATAAAATCCATGCGCTACTCGTCACTCCCTTGGTATAAAGCTGAACGAATCGTAGCCCAAGAGTTACCCTCTAATCATTTATTGAGGGGAAACTCTATGCCCAACATATGGCTTCCGAGATCCGGTGGTGCGATCTCGGAGGCTACGGCCGCATAGGACGCGAGTTCGCCGACACTCGGGCGCCTGCGAGCTGAAGACTCCGAGACACGTTCGCCGGGCCCACGCTCTGCGTGGCCAGGGGCCTTCTTGTCTCGAACGCGACGTTCGGCGCAGACGAGACTGAGGGGGCCGCTTTATCTTATGTACACCGCGCAACGCATTGTGCGGCCCCCGCAGCGAATGACAAGACAGCGCGGTAGTCGCCCTCGGCTTCGGGAAGGAGTGGGGCAAGCGTGGGTATAGTACATCTGCGAAACCCGGACAACCGCGGGCGTTGCCTTCTTCTTTGGAACCTTTTCTCGAAAGAAGAACGCACCCGCTCTCGTGTGCACGTTCTTATAGGTCGCTCGAAGTTTTCTTTCGTCCCTTGAACTCGTCGACCAAAAGCTTGTATAATAACCGTGAGAGCCAACAGAGAAGAAGCCAAGGAAGGCATAGGATATATATATATAATTAACTATTTACTGAGTTATTTGTGTATAATTAACAAACGATGAGGGTTACATTTACAATAAGCTTCATATACTCCGCAAATATAGAAAGGTAAGTGAAAGTTGTACAAGAGACAAAGTTGTCACCGGTATATATAGAAGCCGAACCCATAACCTCAGCATGACGCAAGCGACAATCTCTCCATTGAGATACGGCGACGGCTATGTCCCTCCTTCCACTTCCTTGGGCATTTGCGTGACACGTATTTACAGCCAAGGCTTGGGTCGCGTCATGCAGAGGTTGTAGGTTCGGCTCCCACCGCCAGCAAGATTGTCTCTTGATCCCGCTTTCATTTTCGTTTATTAAGAATAAGAAGTTTATCTTACGTTCGACCCTCATGTTTAATTAATTATAAGTGTTAAATAAGCGCTAAATACTCACAGACTTTAGTTGGCTTTTTGTCTGCTGTATTCTTATCGTTGTTGCTCAAACGTATTTATTACAACAAATTCTCGTCCGCTCTTGAGTGTTGCCATCAGGAATGTACGAGGATGGAGCAGGCATAAAGCTCCGTCAACCCCTCAGTTTCCATATTTTAAACTTGAGCGTGAAATCGTTGGAGCATGAAATGCCAACGCAACGGTTCCTTCTCTTCGATGGTTGCGTCGGGGCGCAAAATTGGCACCAAGAAAGCAGGGCGTTCCACGTCCTGTGTACTGCGCCGCCAAGTCAAATCATGCAGCCGTGTGGACCGACTCGCACAGCTCTTAGTTCTGCTTCGGTGTATGCCCCCCCCCCCTCCCCCCCTCGTTAGCATAAAAAAGAACTGAAAAAAAAAAACAGTGAAGCTCCAGTGTGGCCAGCGAGCGCCTCTCTCTCGGCAAAAACGGAATCTGTGTCGCTGTTCGCACCTCACAGGGTAAGTCAAGTTTAAGCGGAAAGCATTGTGACAGGTATTGCACAACGTTAGAACTCGTTTTCGTACAGCCAAGCGTAGTCTACTCACGTGTGCGCTGTATAGTACGGTTAACCTTGACTCGAGAGCCAATTCTAGCACATTAACGTTTCAAGTGCGCGCGCAGGCTAGGCCAGTCTTAGGGGAGAGCATACTCGCGATAGTCGGCTCACGTTCAATTCAGGAAAGAAAGCCGCCCCGATTTGACCGACTGTGAAAGGAAGCCACTCATCGCTTTTATCAACGCACTCTTCCGTAACCTTATAAAACCGGCTCTCGGTAACAGGGTACTTAATCGACGCTAAGATCACCACCGAATGTAATTTGGTCAGGTGACAGATTCTGATACGGTGGAGAGGGTTTACATTGCGGACGGGGAAAGGACGGTGGAGAGCCTGCACTGACCACACCAGTGTTAATAAGAACGCGCCTCTCTGTCTTTGAAGCAGTTTTGAGCACTGTATGCCACCTTTTTCCCGCTCAGGCACAACATAGAGAAATAATTGAGTAGCCCCCAGAAAACAGCGTACGAAGCTCGCGACTGCTAGAAATTTCACAATCGGGTGTTGCCATACTGAAGGCAACTTTCTGTGGCAATAAAGGAAATGCTATGGAGCCAAAGCACGCCAAAGTAACGGCGCTCCGAGAAATAGTTCTAATATCTCATTAGCGCTAGATCAAGCTGGGGGACGAATAACATTAACGTCTAACTTAGTACAGCGCTTATATTAAGATAAAACAGAATACATCCCTCAGATTAAATATTACCTACTTTATTGCTTTTCTCTTCCATGTTTTTGCAAATGCGAAACTGTCGCATGCGGAAGGTCTCAATGCCTTCAAGAAACCGAAGGCCTTGTCAAACTGTGCCGGACTACAAGGCGCAATAACACATGTACAGAAGCTCTGCCCCTGCAGCTTTCGCTTCACTGCCGAAGAAACTTTATCCGCGAGTATATTAACTAGAATATATGACTTTTTACGCTTACGTTTTCTCAATAGGCTACATTGTTAAGCAACATATTGCATAGAAATTGTTATCGCGCATGATAGCGATGTAGACTATACTAAGTAAATCAGAAAATCTTCAGCAGAGCTCGTGCACAACTTGTGTTAGAAAAATGTACGAATTTCTTAGTTCTCGAGCGATTGGGTGTGCCATTAAAGCTCTTTATATAATTTCTTATTGTTCGCGTGTTCGAATGTCATATACATGTCGTGTGACTTAACCGCAACACTGTATGCCTCGTACGATGCTTCTCTTAGTAAATTTCAAGTGACCTGCTCCTTTCAAAAACTTGCTTTCACTGCGAAGCATAATCGTGCGCAGTGAAGCCCACTTCTTGTTGAAACAAGAGCTATTGTCGGAGGTTAGCAGCTGAGTCGTTCCGTGCCTTATCAAAGTTCGTGTGACAGTACGGTAAGAAACAAGAAGAAAAAGAAAGTGAAGAGGCAGGGAAAGCAACTCTGTTTTCCAGAGCAAGGAGCAATAAAAGTGAACATGGCTGCCCCAACATTATCGTTCTTGTAGCTCAACATGGATCTAACAGAAAACGGACAGGATGCAGGTCCGAAACAGGTTGAAATCTAAATCGTTATGCGAGGCAAAGTGGCTGCGTCGAGTAGAAGTGCTCTGCTTCTATAAAAAAACCAACGGAGATGTGCCACAGCCTCCCGTCCAAAATACTATCATACTCCTTAACAATAAACTACTGTCTCTGATGCGTCAAAACAGACGATCTTAAGTAAACCAAAGAAAACAAAATGTATGCCTTCAATTAAGTTATTCACTGAGATTGACGACAAAGTGAAGAATCAAACAATTTTTTTTCTATCGTTTCAGATTAGAACCTACGGCACGGCACGGTGCAACCGTATGCCAGAGATACGGCCAACCATCCGTTGTCCTCAACAGTATCTTTTACAGTATCTGAAAAACAGGAACTATAAGTGCACGGAAGAGAGTTCGCTGTCGCATAAACGAGTCCAAGACGAGTTTAAGCAACCGATAGAACGTTACGCGAGATTCGGCAAGCGCGCTTCCCCACACAGCGAACGTGCCGTGGAAGAAAGGTACAAATGACAAGGAAGAGAAGAACGACCTGCTTTCTTGTCCTTCGATAAGAATTCCTGTACGGGTCTAGTTAGTGTACGTTCGACAATAATTTTGAAGACGGTGCAACGGGATGAGGACGACGTACGTGCCTCTGTGTCTCAATGCTATAGGAGCCTCTACGTCGTCCTCGTCGGAACTGTTGCACCGTTCTCAAGATCAATGCATTTTGTGTGTTTTTCTCTGGAGCAACTTCACGCAATCGATGAACGACCGACTCCCACAACAGTAAGTATTCCCTACGCAACCGGGCCATTATATTCTGTCCGCCACTCTGGATTAATTTTGACGTGCAGCCTTCGGTGTTTGCAATTGACGCGCGCTTAAATTTCAACGCACAAGCGTTTTAATATTGCGGTGCCCACATCGACATGCTACTGCCGCTGTCGGGAATCGCACCCACGACCTTGTACTAGGCCGCAGATTGCCTACAACTATTGAGCCACCCCGGCTGGCCCGAGACTCGGTTGTCGGCCCTTCAGAAGAATAGACCAGGCCCGAAAACACCATCGAAGATGCGCTCCAAGTATGTTATTGCCGCTGAACCGTCGAACGACGCGTCCGGCGCTGTATAGTATACGACGCCGTCGCGGGCGTATTCTAATCCGCGTGCCGGCTTTCGTATGGCCAAACCAGACCAACGAGGAAGCGGCATGGCACAACTAAGGACACAACACGTGACGCGTGCCTCCACGCAGCGAGGTGCTCTGTCATCGAGTCTCGTGCGCCCATTTGCGTGGCGTCAGTTTGCGCAAACGGAGCTTGTAGTCGGCGGCGTCGGCAGTGTTATTAAGCGACGTCTGTTAACACGCTGTAAGGCGCCGCCGCCGCCGCCGCCACAAGTTGCCGCCCTCCTCGTGGGCCATCCTCGGCTGATTTGCATGAAGTGGAGGCACAATATGTCGGCAGCGCGGGCGCGAGCGAATCCAGCCGGGAAATGGGCGCTGATGAGGGGGCGACGTCGGCTGACGCCCGGGCCAAGGACGACGCCGGAGCGCGCCCGGCGACAACAGCCACGGCGAAGGCGACGGAGGCGACGACGCCGCACCGAAGTGCAGCAAGAATCGCCCCGCTGTCTGCGGCCGATGGATTTTACACGTGCCGCCGACACCGGACGCCCCGTTTGCCTTCGTCGACGAAGCGCCCGCGTGCGCGGCTGTAAACGTATACCTCCGCGCAAAGCAAATGCGGAAGGAGATAAGAAGGCCACATACGTATATAAAGGAGAAGAACCGCCACTTGTACTGGGGTGAAGCGCGCGCCCTCCCGACCACTCGTAGATCTATGTTCTCGCAGATGACCCTTGTCGCGGTGGCTCAGTGGCTATGGCGTTCTTTTGCTGAGCGCTATAGGTCGCGGGTTCGATTCTTTGCCGCTATGGCCGCAATCCGATGGGGTATTGATGCAGAAACGTAACTTACAATGATGACGCATTGGGTTAGTTGATGGTTTATGTTGATTAGAGGTGTAGCACGAAACGCTTTGCAGAAACGCTCTGGTACACACACATACATAGATGTCGAACAACCCCAAGTTGGTCGAAATTAATTCTAGCCCGGAGCCCTGCGCTATGGCGTCTCTCATAGTCCTCAGTAATGTCCAAAGTAAGTTCACAAGTCACAATAATTTGATTTCGTAATGGTTTCATTTGTTATCGTAGGCGTTTCTTTAACTATAAAGCCCGCCTCTGTTCGCGCTTTCGAGACGTCGGGAACAGCAGAGTGGGTGGGACAGGTGAGGATCAGCCCCTTCTTGCATCATCTCGCGCTTCGCACTGTCGTTCATGTAATATACCAGGTGACGCGGCAGTTAAATGCGGTCAAGCTGGTATGTTGGAAGGAGTGTGCCTCTGGCTACTTAACTCCATTTGAGATTTATGAAGAAAAAAAGTTGCCTTAAAAATAAATATAAGAACGATAAGAAAAAGGACACTTCAGAGCGCGCAAACACTAACACATGCAAGAGTGCGAGAAAAGAATACGAAACATCTGCAACGAAGGCCAGTCACTGCATAAAATCATCCCTAGTATTTCGAGCACATGTCCGTACTTATTTATCAGGAGTATCTCGACAGTTGCACGAAATGAACCTGAAGAACAATGCGTTTCGTTGAAGAGCTGCAGAGATGACGGCAGTCGTCGTTGCCGTCACCTCCTCAAGTAACTGCCATCACCTGCTCGTCACAATTTGTTCAAGATGCAACAACCTTTTAATTTTAACGAATTCAAACTGTTCTAACACTTGTTTGTATATGTTGTATAACCACCCCTTATGTAATACCCGTACTATTGGGTCTTCAAGGAAATAAAATGAAATGAAATCTACAACGTCATACTATTGTTGCACAAAAGCGTGTCTTTGCAAATGTTTACAAGAGAGAGAGAAAGAAAGAAAGCAAGGGGAAGAAAGGCAGCCATAGCGGTATCCAAGATGGCGCGGAAGATCTTCCACCGCTTCTTCGTCTCGTTGGTATTGTCCGACAAGATGCTTTGGTCTCTACCACTCACGCGGCACTATAGCCCCCAGGGTAAGATCACTGACGCGGGGCTGGTTAAGGTGCAGAATGAGGGGCCGGCTCATATGGTTTGAGTCGACCGACGTGAACGATATGTGATATCGTTCGTACGGCGCCGTATATAGGTTTGATCGGAGCAATCTCATAGATGACTTCGGTGAACTGGCGCAAAACGCGGTAAGGATCGTTGTAGCGAGGTATAGGAGCTTTCCTGAGAGGCAAACTCTTGGAGATGGCGACCAGAGGAGCACCAGGGAACCAGGTGAGTAACAGGCGTCCCAGTGGCAGCGATCGTAACGGAACTGCCTGGGACTATATATCATCGGCGCTCTTTCGACTTCTCTCTGCTAAGCATGGCCTGGCTTCAGAGAGGGGTTTGTGGATTGGTATGTCGACAGTCTTCAGTTTGGCGAAAAGCGACGCAATGTAGTATGTATATTGATGTATGCTGAAGTGAACTGCCTCCCCGGATTTCGAGCCGCAAGCAGCCGGAGAATCCCTGATGGTTCCCTCTTGATTTTTTTTCTTCTATCTCGCTAAATATAAGCAGCTAAGCCTGCCCAAACATGTTTACCCTCTAAGTATACTTGCTAACGAAATAATCTAAAGATAATCGACAGAGCTGACGCCGCGACCTTCCTATACCGTCTGCAGGCAGGCAGACGATAACATCTACGGTCGTGTAGAATGCAGCAGATTAAATTTTACATTTCACGGCAGTCGTACAGACGGCAACGAAAAATACCGAACTCAAAGATGAAGAGCAAGAGAGAGAGAGAGAGAAGTTTAACAAGAGAAGAGCGAAGAAGTTGGCCGGAGGAACGTACCTCTGGCCTCCACTGAAAAAGATGAAGATTCGCCATGTTCACTTTACAACTATAGTTCACCTGATGGACGTCATGTATCGCAGTGCGGAGCCTGTACAAAAGATACAACGCTGAAGGCATTCCCGCAAGCGTGATTATAGCGCGAAACTGGCCACTGCTTGGCACAGCTGATGAAGCTATAGCTGACATTTGCTGACCTAGAAACGCATATTCCTTCAGGCAAGGCACGACGGATTCGTCAGGGTCTGACCAGTCATGCACAACCCACAACTTTTCTTTCTTTCTTTCTTTCTTTCTTTCTTTCTTTCTTTCTTTCTTTCTTTCTTTCTTTCTTTCTTTCTCTCTCTCTCTTTCTCGATCTCTACTTCTCCTGGTATACTTTTAGTCTCAAGTAGCCTTTTAGTCGAGACCATCACCTAGTCTGTTGATGATCTTTTTTTTTCTCCCCTCCGGCAGCCTGCATAATAAAAAAAAAAAAAAAAAAAAAAGTAGCGATTTTCGTGAGCAGATCGGTCTACCGTCTGGGGCCCCACGGAAACGCGCCCTACTTTTCTCCCTATACCCGTTTTCAACAACCTATTCTAGCAATTTCTTTTATGAATTTCTTCATCGTTTCTCACCTTCTGCGAGACGATCACACTGCATCGCCGTTACCACCAGGGTTTGGAGGAAGAAGTTTGGTGTTTATGTACTTCTTTTTGGTTCACCCCGTTCCACCATTCAGCACTATCATCGACGAAGCAGGAACGTTCAACGTCGGTCACGCCCATGTAGCTTCGATGCGTCGGCCTGAAGCTCACGCCGAAGCCATTTGCCCAGAAGAAGCGCCCGTCTTCCGTGCCGCTCGGGAAACCGAAGCCCCGAGCGGCGGCGAGCGAGGTTAGCGCTGCAGACAGTTATAGAATTTCTTTCTCTATGGTTATAGCGGCACCACGCCCGCGCGCCCAAGCGCGGCATCCCGGAGAACGCCGGTGGGCACGCCAGTCGGTCGGAACAGCACGCCGACACAGAGGCGGTTATAACTTATACAGTGGCTCAAGGCTGTTGCCGAACGCGGAGCACGAGGTACGACAGATGCGGGTCGCCGATAAGCCTCGCGTGTATTCGACGCTGCGACCGCAAGACGCGCGCGATGGAATGCGTGAAACTGAGGACACAATGGAACTGCCTTGGGCTGACCGTTCGCAGCCGACAAGGGACGCAGGCGCCTTGCTCCTTCCTCGTACACATTCCTTTTCTTACGCTGCTGCAGAGAGAAGCTTGGAACTTTTCGAAAGCGGAGTTCTTTCAGGTCCAGGCACACGTGTGTATCGTTTGATGGATCTACGGACAATTTTAGTTGCGCGCTCGAAGGCGCGCTGTCATGTTTTCAGTAAGCTGGAATGCTATTAATAGTAGGCGCTTTCCTTCATGGTCACGTGTTCTGGCTCCGAGATGTATACATGGCGCGAAAGTGCGACACGAAATGGCGACTGAGTGCGGCCTTATTGGAATCTGCAGGCAGGCAGGCAACGACAAGGTCTATACGACGGTGTACGTGGTCTATACACTCGGGCATGCAAAAGTCAGCGTTTTAGGTTCCACATTTCAAGGTAGTCGTGTACAGTCGGCAACATTTCACATTCCGCGTCTCTATAGGCACCAGTAAAGGACGGCAACATCTGATGTTTCTCACATTCGAGACAGCTGAACAGACGACATCATTTTGACGTTTCACATTTCAAGACCCCACGTATACCAATGTATACCATTACGCGCGTTCCACGTGTCAGGGTCAGGGTACGTATGCGGTATAGTAAGAAGGGCACGTTTTCAAATTTCAAACAGTCTCACAGACGTCAGGCAGGCGGTTTCACAGGGACACGCGTGAGAGCTTATTCAACATTTAACACGACAGAAATACTTCTTGGTTATCAATGCCATCGTCGGGACCCACTCTCTTTAATCCCCTTGTATTTTTCACACAGTACACTATTCAGTTTTTTCCTTTTTTTTTTTGTAACAAACCTAAATACCATACGATGCATAAAGTAGAAAAGCGAGGATGTGGCGGCTAAATATAGGTAGAGGAGTCTTTTGGTATGTACTGGAACTTTTCAGAATTTGCTGCCAGGTAATTAACTCGCCTGTAAAGAAAACTCATGCCACTGTGGTGTGTAGCAAACACGCTAATTACTACACCTGCAAGCTCGTGCGCGGAGCGAGTGCGGCGGACGGTAACTGCGAGTTTGTCCTTGTTAGGTGATATCGTATTCCTGATACTTGATTTTTAACTTACGCTGGTACACATGTCAAAAAAATTTTTGCTCTCATCACTTTTCGTCCCCACGGAACTTACATACATCCAGCAGCAGGCGCGCATGCAAGCCGACCGTAGCAGAAGCGGTATAGCCCATACCATACAACCTCGCTGTATATGCCTCGTGACGGCCGTCACTTCCGTAACTAATCGGGAAGCCATCGCTCACATCGGCGTTTCGCGCACGTACACGTCACGAAACCGAAGACAGAGATAAAGAGGGACGCGGCCTGTATGCCGCGGCTTTAATGGACGGAAGCCGCTTGCGTGTCAGCTAATGAGAAGCGTGCAATTGACTGAGGAAGCGCGGTGGCAAGTCGACGAAGCCGGAGGAGCCATAATGGTGCCTCGTGCATGCGTTCGCGGGACGCCAGGGCCGACGGCGACGTCTCCCACGCTGCTTCGAGCTGCGGCGTGCGCTTCGGCGGCAACTCGAAACGAAGACGTCTGGCAATGTGGGTCATGCCTACTATGGTCGCCCCTTTTTTCGACACTGACGTGTGAACTGACCTCAGGGGAACGGAATACAGTATTCACAGCGGCGACTTTAGAGGTTAGGTCGGTCAGAGCAGAGCGAAGATTTGCAATTCAAATCTACAGTTCTCGCTTTTTTTTTTTTTCACTTCTAGCATCTAAAGCGAGAGAAGAATGCGTCGTAAATATCCATTAGCGTGTGATAAGTAAAAATAGGAAACAAACAGCGCTGTCACGAAGTTAAACAGTACGAAGAAACGTTTTATTATGGCGTTGCCGCTTCTCCACAACTCTTACGTACGCCCAAGCACGCAGCGTTTGTTGAAGTCTCTATATAATTATTTGGATATGTACAACCCCCTTCTCAGCCCTCCTGTTCTAAATATAGGTAGGCATGTTTTAGGGCGTGGCCACAGCGATGGGTCGGCCCAGAATTCGGTGACGAAAACAGAGTAATCAAACAAACAAAGCATTCGTCAGGGCGCCCTACACAACGCAATACGCGAGCATAGCAAAACAACAATAGTATGGGATGGTGTCGCCATACTGAGGCGTGATATTAGCGCGTGACGCTAACGCCGCACGTTTATATGCGGGTGGACCTGGAGGCGAACATGAGACACTCGCCTTGCACAACAACAAGCGACCGTATAGCACGTACAATCGCGAGTGCGTCCTTCGGCGATAAGCTATACATAAAAATTATGCAGATCCAACGTGTACATCTTGGAATCGATGTGATTAAGCGAAGCTTTCGTGACGCGGTTAATCAAGTGCTATGTTTACAGAATAATGTTTACTCTCGGCTTGCTTAAGTACAGTTGCTTATCGGCACGCCTACTTGGACACATTTACAGAGCTGTTCGCAGCACGCGATATTGCCGGCGTTGTTAATCCCTTTCATCTCGGACGTTTGCCTTCCGGTCCTTGACTATGGCCACCTATCGATACCCCTTAACCCTTTGTAGCGTGCCAGCAGATCGGGAGCGGATCGCCGGTGCTCTTTGGAAAGTGGCGGCATCATCACCGATTCCCGCGAACGTTAAGGTGTCGACGAACTTATTTTCGCACCCCCTCAGTTTCACACATGCTATTCAATTGCACCCTATTTCTCTTTCCGATTCGCCTTCATTCATGCGGCATTGGCCAATAAGTAATGTTATTTCTCTCGTATGTAAAATCCAAGAGGGAGATTATTATGTAACCAGGGCAAACCGCGTTGAATCTCCTTCTTTGTCTTCCCACGGGAGAGAGACTTTCTGAAATACTTCGGACGGCGCGCCCTTTCCCATATTGGCAATGCCGCTTCCCCTTCCCGCACACACGAGAGTTGTCAAGGCTGGTGGTCGAAACCTAAAGCATTACTACATAAAAAAAAACAGTGCCAGCATGTCGAGGATAATAATTTAATTAATATTAATACGTCTTTTTCAAACAAAATACACGTCAACAAACTTTACGAAACACTCGTTCTGGCTGACATTGTTCCCGACGCGTCAACCAGGTAAACGAGTCCGTGATTCGGAGCCACGGCCTTGATTCTGCTTCTGGATTCCACGGCTGGCAGCTTCCTGTCGCCATGTGTACGTTGGCGCGATTATGCAGCGCACGACCGCACGGGCTGGTGCAGAAGCGGTTGCGGTCGCCCGAGGTCCTCGGTGCAACCACGACTAAGACGCGCGCCGCGCTGTACACAGTGATGGAAACGCTTGTTGGGAAATGGTTCTCCTGGCGCATACGGCGTCCCGTACGTCGTGACCACGGGACCGTAGTGACCGCCCTGAAGTCCCTCCAACTGGTCATGCTCGGCACCTGTCAGGTCCAGCAGTGCGTTGCCGTAGATCTCGGTGTCCTTCGCGTGCAGCAGTGCCTCGTCGTTGTTGTCACCGTCGTCATCGCCCTCGTCGTCGCCGTTGTTATGGTCGTAGACGCTGGCGTTCGGCTCACTCGTGGCGCTGTTCTTTTTCTCTTGGACATCCTCGTAGCTACCAGTTGGCTCCGAGTACTGCAGTGATCGAGCGTGTGTGGTCTTCTGGAGAACATCGATGTCGTAATCGTAGATGGTAGCTTGCATGTCGAGCACGCCCTTGTCGTGCTTCTCGGTCCAGTAGCAGACACGTTCGTCGACGACGACACCGCGGTAAAGGCCAAACGGACGCGGCAACCCCGGGTCACGGACGGAAGGCGGTGCCACGTCTGAGAACGGCGGCGCAGTGCTAGGCAACGCAACTGAGATCATCCTGAAGCAGTCGTCGCTAACGTCGGTACGTATCACGTCGCCCAAGTCTTCACTGTCGTGGCCGTACGCCGACGGGGCGCCCTCATTCGCGCTATCCAGCTGGTTTCGACGCTGGAGCCGCTGTTCTTTGCGGATCTGGCAAATGGCCATCGCCCGGAAGCCGCAATAAATTCTTATCTGCGACGAAGACAAGAAACTGAATGTGAGAGCTACAATTCTTCGAGTGTCGTGGCGAGAAATCATTTCGAGGGAAACTGTACGGTAGCTCTGAGGCTTCTAAAGAAGTGGACATTACTACCGGAGTTAAAACGGTTAGGACAAGTTCCACATAGGCTTAGAACACACCTCGCCGAGTACATCGCTGTGGTTAAAGTATGTGGACACGAAACGAGACAACTTCGGTACCATAGACGCTAGTTTCGCCGCTGTAGAGCAAGGCGGCACATGCCAGCTTTAAACGAACAGTGAAGGAGCGACAGGTGAAAAACAAAAGCGCCACTTACTCGTCTTAGCGGCGTTCCGATGTGAAGACTGAGCTGGCAGAAACTGAGCAGGCTGCGCTTCTGGCACGCGCTGAGTGGAACGCAAGCTCACGTGCGGTTTGTGCACGCGCTCTTCATCTTTCTTTACGGAAAACGGTAGTGCAATATTTATTCTTGTTTAGCACGAATATTTTACTGCTATTGAGATAAGTAATTTTAAAAACACCACCAGCGCTATCGTCTCCGTTGGTTGAGACTACAATTTGTTCTAGTATTGCCGACAGTGATCGTTCGGGAATACGTCCCTCAGAAAGAGTGCGACTTGGTAGGCCAATTCTGATACCAGTGCACGATGTGATGGTGATGATATGATGATGATGATGATGATGATGATGATGATGATGATTAACCTCTATCATGGCTCGTATCCACTGAGGGGGATAGGCCAAATGTGTCTTAGCAAAGGTTTCAATGCATGCACATCGTAAAACGGGCCATTCTGGAGAAACTGCAACATCACACCACCGAAAGTATCACAGAATTTTAAAGCTAACAAAGAAGTCTGCCGCATAACTTCGGCAATCATCTTCCGATCTACTCTGTACACCTCTCCCATATACTGTGGGGCTGTCCGAATATACGTATCCGCGGTAGTCCACAGGGCCTGCAAATTACCACGACACAGCAGTGGGAGGCCACACTGTTCAGCTCCGACCCAGATGAGCAGGTCTGGGTCACGGGACGGGCAGAAGACACCGCCAGGGAGCAGGGGCTCCAGGCCGACTAACCGCCGTCGCCTCCCGCATCTGGAGAAACCACGAGCCTCTGGTTTCAAATAAATGTTTTGTCCTCCTGCACAATGATCATTGTCTTTGTGCATATTGTTTTTATTGCGTTAGTTTGCTTGGGCCATCAAAAGGAAGTGTTACACATAATTGTGAAGCTCTGTCTTTTGCACAAAGTCCAAAAAGGACAGGCGACGTGGGCTAAAGATGCACTTTTGTAAGTCTGGCGGCCGATTAGGGTGGAGAGATTAGGGTGGGCGATTATGACGTCGACGAACCGATTGCAGACCAGGGCATGTTCATAGCAAGTGCTATAGGTCTGCCTCCCGTACTGGCGCAGGACAGCACGGGCATCTAGAAGAGGCGTCGATATGTACACCCTGCGTGCGGTTGGACGGGGTGCCAGCTGCACTCACGCTAACTCTCTTCGGAGCGATACCTCCTCTTGACGGGCGAGGCCACCCGCGAAGTCAGAATCCACACCGAGTTATGAGAGCTCGCGCGGTGCGCCGAAGAATTTGTTACAGCGCTGTTTGCAGCATACTATTAGGAGTCTGCTTACATACAGGCTTTCGCAGTTCCTCACCAAGAGTGTTTCTAGCATTCTGCAGATGAAACTTTTCCTTTTCGATCCTCGACGATTGCCATTAATCCATTTCAAGCAAGCCAGGAGATTGACAGCATATCGTCTGGGTTCTTGGAAGGCATTTTTTGCCGCGAGCAGTAAATGTGTCGATGAAACAGCTTATAGGAATCGAAGGCCACACTAGTTATTCAAAGCCTCCTCCATTGTTTTGTATATACCAAGCTCAGCATCACGCATTTTATACAACCTATTCCTATTTCTCACTCGCCTAAACCAATTCGACATTGGCCAATAAGTTTTGACAGTTCGTGGACAGTCACATTATCTCTCGCAAAACGTTCAAAAGGGAAATCATTGAGACACGAAAGAAAACCATTTTGATCTACCTCTTCGACTTTCTACGGGAGGAAGACGCCTTGAAAAACTACTGACGGCGCGCCTTTTATTATACTCCCAATTCCGCAACCCCCTCCACCCCGCACGACATTTGTCAGGGCATAAAGGCATTACATAAAAGACACCGTACCACCATGCGGAGGGTAATAATACTTTAACGTAATATGTATACATGTTTTACAAACGTAACACGCTGGAACAAACTTTACACAACATTAATTTTGTGGACTTCGTTCCTGAGGCATCGACAAGGTAAACGAGGCCGTGGTTTAAAAACCACGCCCGTGATTCGTTGCCCGGTATTGCGGCTAAGAGGCTTCCTTTGGGCCTGTCAAAGGTGGCGCGTGTATGCATCACGCAAAGGCTCTGCAGTTGTTGCGGCCGCCAGGGATCCTCGGTGAATTAATCGCACAGCGACCACGACGCGCACCGTGCGGTGCACCGTGAGGGAAACGCATGCTGGGAGTTGTACTGCTGACGGACACCATCCCGTAAGTAATGACCCGCGGGACCGTAGTGCGCGTCACCTAGTGCTTCCCACGGGTCATTCTCGGCGGCCGTCGGGTCCAGAAGTGCGTTGCCGTAGCTCTCGGCGTTGTTCGCGCAAAGCGGTGCCTCGCCGTCGTCGTTGTAAACGCCAGTGTTCGGCTCAACCGTAACGCTGGTGTCTTTCTCTTGGATGTCCTGGTTGCTACCGGTTCGCTCCGGGTATCGCAGGAATCGAGCGTGTCTGGTCTTCCAGAGATCGTCAATGTCGTACTCGTAGATGGCAACTTGCAGCTCGAGCTTGGCGTTCTCGTGGTTCTCGGTCCAGTAGACATGTTCGTCGACGACGAAACAGCAGCCGGGGCCCAACGGACGCGGTAACGCAGGATCACAGATGGAAGGCGGCGCCACGTCCGAGAAAGGCAGCGAAGTGCTAGGCGACGACACGGGAATCTTTTCGAAGCCGTCGTCGCTGACGACGGTACGCTTCGTGACGCCTGTGTCCTCGCAGTCGTGGATGTACGTAGACGGGGCGCTCTTCATCGCGCTGTCCGGCTGGCATTGAAGCCACTGCTGTTCTCTGTGGCTCTCGCAAATGGCCATCGCCATGTAGCCTCAGGCAATTCTTCTTATCTGCGACGTAGACAAGAAACCGAAATGTGAGAGCTAATTCACCCGAGTGGCCGTAACGGGAAATCAATTCACAGGAAACTGCGCGCTAGCTCTGGGGCTTGAAGATAACAGGGATTAAATGAGAGGTTCAGTGGCGTTAAAAAGGTTAAGACATGCAGGTTCCACTTAGGCTTAGAACACTCCTCGCCGAATACATCACTGTGGTTAAGGCAGACACGAAACAAGCCAACTTGGATACAGTACGCTAGCAAAGCGGCACGATGCCAGCTTTAAACGAACAGTGAAGAAGCGAAAGGTGAGAAACGAAAGCGCCACTTACTCGTCTTAGCGGCGTTCCGATGTGAGGACTGAGCTGGCAGAAACTGAGCAGGCTGTGCTTCTGGCACGCTCCGAGTGGAACGCAGCTCACGTGCGCTTAGTGCACGCGCTGTTCATCTTTCTTTACGGAACGCGGTACGCGCAATAATTTTTCTTGTCTAGCATGAATATTATATTGATATCGAAATAAGTAGTTTTAGAAACACCAGCAGCGCTTTTGTCTCCGTTGGTTGAGATTACAAATCTTTCTAGCGGGATAAAAAAAAATAATAACAAGGACGAGCGAAATGATGACGGAGGGCAGTCCGCTCTTCACTGGTCCTTGTTTTCTTTCTTTTCTTTTCAACCTAGAATAATGTTTTCTCTCGACGTAAGAGTTGCCTTAACCGGATACCTACTTTCCGCTTACGGAATAGCAGAATACGAAGACGTCAGGCAAAATGCTCGTGGCAACACCTTGTGAAGCTGACTGCCAAACAATAACACTCAGAGCTGTGCAGTGATCGACTACGTCCTACTCAGCTGCCGACGTATATACGTCGGCGGAAACGTAATGTTGATGTACGTGTCATGCCTCTTTTTTCTTTCCTTTCACGTGGTGGTTGAGTACAACGAGCGTAACGAGATTTACCCTGAGCGCATGTAGCGGACGATTCCGGCCTTTTGTGCATCGCACAGAATTTGTTCTTGGGACGCTGTACGCGGACGGCATTACCATCTGGCCCACCATAGGCTCAGATGAAGGAATATACAGGACGTGCTGGAGTACAGCACAAATAGTATGCCCCAAAATATGCTCCCTGAACGGCACACAGGCAGACGCATCGCGCGGGCTAAGGCCCTGCACCGAACATACGACAACGACCGCGACACTTTCTATACAGACGCCGCAGACAGACCAGACCTAAAGGCGAACGTGGTAGCGGTGGCCGACTGAAGGGGCGAAGCGATTTTATCAGCCACAATACACACCGACAACAGCACGGAAGCGGAAGCGTGTGCCATAGCTCTCGCCGTCAGCGCTCGACCTCCAGACAAACTAACCTCATACCAGACTCGCAACAAGCATATCGAAACTTCGCACAAGGACCTATCTCCCAGACTAATCATGAAATCCTACACCGAAACCAACATCTACAACCTGTCCACCTAATTGTAGCTGGGCCTCATGCTTTCCTCCCTGGCAATGAGCCCGTTCATGCGACAGACCGAGGCCTCACCCTCCGGGCGCCAGCGGGAGGCCAGCCAAACCTGGAGAAGGTGGAAATGACCCCACTCACATACGCACATAAACTACAACACTACAGACTATCTCGGAGAACATCCCCTCCACCGCACGCGAAACTAGACCGTTCAGAAGAAACTATAATGCGTTCCCCAGCTTCGCGCTCCGATACACCTTCTATATTATCCGTTACCCAGACCGATGCACTTTTTTGCGGAGGACACCCGAACCTTTACCATTCCACGTGGACGTGCCCCAAACCACTCGCCCAAGCTCCCGTGCAAAACCACTCCCAGTGAGAAGGCGCTCTTTCCAGGACAGTCTCGAACGACCAGCATAAACTGGTGGAACGAAACAGACGGAGTACAACAGCAAATGGGGCCTTGGACTCTGGGAACAACTAACTACGCCCTCTGGGAATAACTAAACATTAATTTTAATGCGAATCTTAGAGTGCAGCCACTTTATCGCGGGCGGACAGACGGGTTGGTGTCTCTCGCCATTTAAGTAGGCCAATCCCGGCGATAGTTCAGCCTAGAAATTGTGTGTCACAGGGGCGACTGGGTATGCGCACTGGTTATGTGCCCCTGCAGGTACGTTCTCGATTTTAGTTTCCTTTTAATCCTATATCTTGTCATTGCAAACATTGTGTCCTTGCTTATTATAAATACAAAACTACATCCTATATAATCTCTACCTAACTACTGTACGTGACACTTTTACAATACTAGTAATGCCGTTCTCTACAAATCATGCATAAATGCTTCGTGTTACACACACTTGAACTACCATAATTGAGCCTGCCACTTTCGTTTTTTTTTTTCTACTCCTGCTACTACGACTTAGTAACAGATTTCATGCTGTAGAAAGTTCAAGAAAGTAATCATTGTGACACGAAGGAAAACCATGTCGACCTAAATCTTTGACTTTCTACGGGAGGAAGACTTCCCGAAAAACTGCTGATGGCGCGCTTTTCATTCTACTCCCAATTCCGCAACCCCTTCCACTCCCCCATGACAGTTGTCAAGGCATAAAAGCATTACATCAAGGACACCGTACCACCATGCGGAGGATAATAATACTTTAACGTAATATCTATACATGTTTTACAAACATAACGCGCTCGAACAAACTTTACACAAAATTCATTTTGTCGACTTGGTTCCTGATGCGTCGACAAGGTAAACGAGGCCGTGGTTTAGAAACCACGGCCGTGATTCGTCGCCTGGTATTACAGCGAAGAGGCTTCCTTTTGGCCTGTCAAAGATGGCGCGTCTATCCATCACGCAAACGCTCCGGTTGTTACAGCCGCCAGGGATCCTCGGAGAAATCTGGTGCTCAGGGACCACGACGCGCACCGTGCGGTCCGCCGTGAGGGAAACGTATGCTGGGAGTTTTACTTCTGACGGACACCATCCCGTGAGTAATGGCCGCAGGACCGTATAGTGGCCATCACCGAGTTCTTCCCACGGGTCATGCTCGGCTGCTGTCGCCTGTAGCAGCGCGTTGCTGCAGCTCTCGGCGTTCTTCGCGCACAGCAGTGCCTCGCAGTGTTCGTCGTCGTCGTCGTCATTGTACACGCCGGTGTTCGGTTCCCTCGCAACGCTGCCGTTTTTCTCTTGGATCTTCCGGTTGCTAACGGTTCGCTCCGGGCACCGCAGGAATCGAGCGTGTCTGGTCTTCCGGAGATCATCAATGTCGTAATCGTAGATGGCAACTTGCAGCTCGAACTTGGCGTTGTCGTGGTCCTCGGTCCAGTAGACACGTTCGTCGACGACGAAACAGCGGCCGGGGCCGAACGGACGCGGTAACGCAGGATCACAGATGGAAGGCGGCGCCACGTCCGAGAAAGGCAGCGAAGTGCTAGGCGACGCCACGGGAATCTTATCGAAGCCGTCGTCGCTGACGACGGTACGCTTCGTGACGCCTGTGTCCTCGCAGTCGTGGATGTACGTAGACGGGGCGCTCTTCTTCGCGCTGTCCGGCTGGCTTTGAAGCTGCTGCTGTTCTATGTGGCTATCGTAAATGGCCATCGCCATGTAGCCTCAAGCAATTCTTCCTTATCTGCGACGGAGACAAGAAACCTGAAATGTGAGAGCTAATTCACCCGAGTGGCCGTAACGAGAAATCAATTCACAGGAAATTGCATGGTAGCTCTGGGGCTTGAAGATAACATGGGTTAAAAGAGGGGTTCAGCGGGGTTAAAAAGGTAAGACGTGCAGGTTCCACTTAGGCTTAGAACACTGCTCGCCGAGTACATCGCTGTAGTTAAAGCAGACACGAAACGAGCCAATTCGTATACAATACGCTAGCAAAGCGGCACGATGCCAGCTCTAAACGAACAGCGAAGGAGACGAAGGGTGAGCAAAAAGAGCGCCACTTACTCGTCTTAGCGGCGTTCCAAGGTGGGGACCGAGCTGGCAGAATCTGGGCAGGCTGCGCTTCTGGCACGCGCAGCTTCTGACACCATCCGCGCGGAACGCAGGACGCGAGCTCACGTGCCGTTCTTCATCTTTCTTTACGCAATAGGGTAGGTGCACTTCGTAGATACTTTTCCACCGTCTACAATTGGGTTTTGCCCTAACCCCTGATGTCATTGATCGCTGAAAATCCAATATTTCCAAGGGAAGGAGAGGGAACCACAACGAAGATGAGGACCCACCGATGGAGTTCCGACTGCCCCCCCCCCCCCCCCCCCCATGCTGTCCCACAGCCAAACAACTCGTCTGGAAATGTCGGGCTCATGAAAAGGCACGTCGCAAATGCGAGGTCTGGATCCGATCAGCGGACGCGCTTGACAAGCGCGCCGTGTGCGAATCGCTTCTGGCCTTTGCTGGCGAGTCTGGTTTGCTGTTCAGACTGTGAGGCCCAAGCAGACAGCTGACTGACCATTATCTGCTTATCTCTCCCTTTCCCCCCATTCACACACCTGAATTTACCAAGCCTCCAATATCGGCCAAACCGCCAGCCTCCTTTCTAATAAAGATGTCATTCATTCATTCATTCATTCATTCATTCATTCATTCATTCATTCATATTTCTGGTTTAGATAACAGAGGTTAAGAAGGAACAGGCAGACTCAACCCCAGTTGACATCTACGTAAAGCGAAGCATTCTTGGTGTGAATGGCTCATGAGCTAACCATGTTTATGTGTATATGAAGTGTGGTTTTCGAGCTATAAAAATTTGAATTAAAGAACAGCATGTTATATACGAATAAATTATCTTATTTGCAGTGAATTATAGACAGGCTGGATATTATGTACACATATTTACATGTGGTAAATCATTTATATATTATTTGTTTTACTTTTCAGTGGTGTCCATAATGTCGTGTTGCACTTGCGGCATTCGATGCGTCGGTTTCTACCAGTGCAACTGCGGATCGAAACGCGTCAAGCGTCTCAACGCGCTGGCTTGCCCGCGAGAAAGTAGGGAGCCTACATGAAAGCGCTGTTTTGTGTGCTTAAGAGGTCCTGTGTTCGAATCCTGCCATCGGACAATTTCAATAATATTATTTATTTATTTATTTATTTATTTATTTATTTATTTATTTATTTATTTATTTATTTATTTATTTATTTATTTATTTATTTATTTATAACGCGGTACTTCGTTGAAAATTATGAGTTTGCTAAGTCACAATGCCGTTTGAAGCCAAAAGACGAAGTTTAGACAAATCCATGTACTGCTGGCTGAATCGCCCTGCTTACAGCTGCCGTAGACACTAGAGTCACAGTTCCATCTAGTAATTATTGTATGAAGCTCTATGCCTGAAATGGCAAACTCGTAAATGGTCCCAGCTCCTAGATGGCACCACCAATCCCGTTAAATTGGTTCGGCGTTAAAGGCCAGATACGTACGAAAATGTGCCTCGAACTCGGCAAGCAAGCTTCGCTTTAAAAAGTTGGTTAAAGTGGGAGCTCCCGCAGCTCCTTAGAAGCAGAGGCGAAGCCAGCGCTGGCCCCTAATTCTCTGAATTAGAACCTTGTCGGGTGGTGTCCGTTTATAGATCAAGTGCCGTTTTGGCTCTATTAATATAAACGCTAGGCTAATTAGAAAATAAAATCTGGTTGTTGCCGACGACAGTATTATCCTTGGCTTAGTATTGTTTTTGGCTTAATTTGGTGGGATGTTCAGGCTTCATCCTAAAGCCCGTACCGTAAAGATACACCCGAAAATATACTGGCAGCTTCACAGGGGGCTGCTAACAGACAGTTGCATGGTTTAATCTGCACAGCAGGCCTTGCTTCCTTTTTTTTTTTTTCTTGGTGCAAGGTGCAAGCACAAGGTGCAAGCACAAGGTGCTTGCACCTTGTGAGCTGAGACACCCAATATATGAACAGGCTAAAATGTTTTGCTTCATCATGGTCTTCTAGTCACACGACATATATGCTTCAGTTCGCAAGAATTCCCACTGCATCATCCTATATAGTTGGTGAACGTGCTCAAGATTGAACTCCAGCGATGAGCTATGGCGTGCGAACCGCAAAAAGGAGAAACTCAAGGCTATATAACCACTGCAGGAGTCTTGACCCTTGCTCTCTCTCTAACACTCGCTGTTATCTGCTGACCCACACTTTAAGCGCCGTTCCACAATCCCGCACGGTAGCACTGCGCCTCAAAAAAGAAAACAAAAAGAAGAAAGAAATACCACAGCACAAATTAAGGAAGAAGACATGATAACAGCGCCAGGTGAGAGACTATAGTGAACGCGAAGTCATGACTAGCGCTGTCCCTTCGCTCGTTGCACCGTCACTCGGGACGCAAAGAAAAAAGTCAATTAACTCTACTTAGCGCGTCATTTGTCCAAAGATGCGTCCCTTTGTGTGGAAGGGATCCCGGACGAAGAATTCACCTTTATACGGCGACACGCAGTCGCGATTGCTACAGACTCGGTGATGGATGGCTGGAACGATGCAAACTGCTTTTACCACAGCAGCTTCGAGAAAGGGAGCATCGTGTAAGACCATTCTTATAAACACAGCCAGTCGGCGTGGACAGAAGCCCGAGGACGAGGAAGGAAACGGCGGCCCGGACGAGAACGGCGATTCGTTCCAATCTCAAAATTAGGGCGCGCGCAGCTAGGCTTAAACGATGCCTTGTTTGTACGCGGGACTAAACGGGCATGCTGAGGCATTATCCGCGCGCGAGAGCACACGCACGAAAACATCAGCCTGACAGCAGCGGCGGCGTCGGGGCGGTTATACGAGGTCCGAGCTAGGCCCGGCGCGCTCCCCGTCGTTTGCCAAGAGCGAGAGTGTCCCGTTCGGTGAGCCCATTGTTTCCGAGGGTCCCCCGCTCGCCGGGGTCAGAGGTCGGGACGCCGCCGTCGCCGCCGCCGCTCGCCAGAAATACCGGCCCCGATCTCTCCAGCCTCGGCTGTGGCTGGCTCTGAGGGGCGTGGAGAACAAAAAAGAATAAAAAAAGGTTTCTTTTCTTTGAGCCCCTTCCTGCCTCCATTCCTCCTTTCATTTGTTTTTGTTTTGTTTTTGTTTGTATATACGTTTCTTTGCGCGGAGTCTACGACGGGCACGTACGAGAGACGACTACCGGCGGCAACAGCCGTCGTCGCGACCTCGGTGACAGTGGTGCACGCGGAAGTGACTCACAGACTTTGTATACACTGGCCCCCAAATCGTGAGAACCGCTCGCTTTATCTGCCACTTGTCCGGCTCGATCTGCTAGATCCAGTTACGCGGCTCTTCGAAGTGGACACCGATTATTTGCTGATCCTCTCTCTTTTATTTTAAATGTGAGAAAATGGGAAGGTAGGCTGCGTTAGAGCCGTTTTTCCCTAAATCCCGAATTCGTTACTCGAGCAACAACAACAACAACAAAAAAAAGGAATAAAAAGAAAAAAAAAATCCACACGCGCTATAGACTGATGCAAATGGGATCTCGAGATCCTAGCGCTGCCAGTAACGTTGTGATCTCGCGGGATCGAATCCCGGCCACGGCGGCCGCATTTCGATGGGGGCGAAATGCGAAAACACCCGTGTACTTAGATTTAGGTGCACGTTAAAGAACCCCAGGTGGTCCAAATTTCCGGAGTCCCCCACTACGGCGTGCCTCATAATCAGAACTGGTTTTGGCACGTAAAACCCCATAATTTAATTTTTAATTTTTAACGTTGTGATCTATAGATTATCGAACACTAGGGTTCGACCAACGTTGCGACTCGGAGGTCTTCAGTCACAAAGCTGAGACCAATGCTGCAATTTTGAGGAAAAGAGCGAAGGAGTCTCGTAGTTGGCAGAGGAGAGGAGAAGACCTTATACGCGTATTTATCAATTTACAAGTAGCAGATAGTTGGCAAAAGCTGACAGATAGCTGACATATAGCTGGCAAATACCTGTCACAGCCCACCAGATCAATTCTGTCGAATGGTGGCGTATCTCCCTCTCTCTCTGGCTAAAAATGGGCCAATCCGGTCTTAAATGTGCTTGACGACGATGGTTCACCATTCTTTATTCGGGCACGACGAGGCGGGGTGGGCGGCGACGTCACACTTGTGGCATTCTTTTCCTTGGAGTCGCTTGATGATACTTAATGACGTAACAACGCACACGTCACAAGCACACAGGATGGTCACCCATCAAAATCAAAGCGTCCACACGAGTACTTTTCATGCGTGCATATGTCTCCGCAGTAGAAGCTTCTGAACCTCGCGCACTGCGCTTTTCTTCTCTATTCGATTGCTTGCTTACAGCTGCGGTGAATGCACACTGTGCACGAAAGCGAGTGCAATCACGCCTGCATGCGTTTAGTTGCGATGACCTGGGGCTGAATTCACAAAGCTTCTCGTTCGTATAAGTGCCGCTTGGCTGTCTCCCGCCCCTCTGGCCGTTTTGACCCCGTCAACGACACAATAAAAGGTTTTTTTTAACACGAAAGTGTTTTATGCCGGGGTCCACCAAGACTTCACTGACGTATTTCCGTCACGGAAATACGTCATAGAACATAATACAAAGAAAGAAACCAGAAGAAAAAGTTCCACAAACATGCAAAATTTGGAAATCGAACCCACGACCTCTCGGTCCGCGACGATAGATCGCCGAGCGTTTAACCCATTGTGCCACAAACGCATTTGCAGAGAGCTACACAGACGCGCCTTATATATCTAACACTCCTCCGTGTACCCGCGCTCTTGCTCGAGGCGGTGCCGCCGCCTACGAGCAGAAAAGAGAAGTACTGCATTATGACACTAACGCGCACCGACAGTGAACGCTTCGGTGGTCTCAGCACTATGACACCTCGATGCCAGCATTCGAAGGGACGCTGGCATCAAGAAGCACTACCAACGCCACCTAGGTTGCGTTCACCGTACTCAGCACAGCGGAGCGCGGCCTCCGCAATTAGCTCTGAAAATGTTTCTGAAGTTGATCGCGGAGGCTGCAATTACGACGCGCTGTACGCGCTGATTTGACTCGGTGACGATTCAGTTACGTGCTTTGTCTTGCGCGTTGTATTAGTGTGTCAGTTACGTGCTTCGTCTTTCGCGTTGTGCTAGCGTGTGCAGCGTAGTGCAGCTTCCATATGCACGACGGTTGCTCATGGTCATCGACGTTGGTAGTCGTGATGGAGGAGACGTGCCACCAGGCGTCAGCGTGGGTGCATCAACGCCTAAGGGCGCTTTAGCCACAAAACACCAATAGACATTATATATCAATGTGCAATAAACATTACACTACTTCTGTGAAGACACGTTTCACTTTCGTGTTCTATACCGATTCCTATATAAGAGGGATCAACCACTTTTTTCTCCCTCTTGTCATTGGCCGGTGGTCATCCCTATAATAATATTGCTGCGGAACGACGGAATAGCGAGAGCACCGGGAGGAAGAAGACGACGTTCAGCGTGCGCGAGCTGCTCCCCATCCGCTGTACCAGGGCACTTGCAAATATCCTGTAAATGTCCTTGAGCGCACTTCTCTTTACCTTCAGCCTCCGTGACACCTTGGTCAGTGCAGCAATATGTCCGACATGATGACTGGCTGGCATGCTTTCACGAATAGTTTCTTAACATAAGAACCTTTCTGTGAACACGGGTCCTGGTCTTCTTCAACGCAGCACTCAAACTTGGCTACACGAGCGTTTTCTTTACATTCGGCCCCCGTGCACGAATGAGGAAGGTAAAGCCGGGGATCGAACCCGCAACTTCGTGCTCGGCAGCACATCACCTTGGCCACAGGTCTGCCACAATGGATATGCGTATAGAGCTTATCTTGGTAACTGCACCTGAGGTATACGGTCTTCCACCTGGGCCTTTAGCACATTCGCTACCCTCCCTTTCCAGATCCTCCCACGAATCGACTCAACGCATTTTTTCGCCATTACCTCACTTCCAGAGAGGCCCGGGATATCTCCTTTAACTCGAACCAGACCTCTTTCCTAATAACCCCCGTTTTCCTCGTTCTCATTGCGAGAGAAACGCTGTCACTCCTCATTCGAGCTTGAACGAGACAAGAAAAACCACTGGCGAAATGCACGTGTTCCACTCCCGACGGAGTTCGAGGGTCCAAATTACTGCTTCCGGTACGATTTGCATGCGCGTTCGTGTAAACGAGAGAAGAAAGAAGAAGAAAAAATGCACGTTCGCGTAACCAAACGGAAGCCAAAAGGAGGCAAAAAAAGAAAAGTCGTCCCACTTGCAGCGAGCCACGCTCATTCGGCCGTTGCGCGTGGCTGGAATTCTCTACGGTCCGCACACTGAAACTCCCCCCAGCAGGTCGTCGCGTTCCGGGAAACTCGAAAGCTAGCAGCGCGCTAAGCACGGTTAGCTGCGCTAAGGCAGCGGTCGCGGGGGTCTCGGCGCAGAGGACCGCGTTTCCAACGCCGCGCCAATATGCAACGGGCCATTAATGGGCGGTGGGAAGTGGGGTGGGGTGAAACTAAAGCACGCGGCCTTAATCGGGTGGCGCTGATCGCGCAATCCGCTGCCCCGCCCTTCGACTTCTTCCACGGGTCGACCACCAAGAGGAGAGTTTGGGGGGGGGGAGAGGATCGGGGTCAGACTGCCGGGAACCGCGCTCTCCCCTCGCTAGATGTAAGCGAAGGGGGGTATGAGGGGAGGGGGAGGAGGGATATCACTAATTGGGGTCCGCAACTTACTGCCGGCGCACAGCGAAACTCCGTTGCCCAGACGGACGCACGAGGGAGGCGACTGACAGTTTTCTTTTAAAGCTTCGAGGCGGCCACCTCGTCGCCATTATCTTGAGCGGCCCGAAACACTGCGGCGTTGACGCCCGTATGCACTGTTGATGTCGACTCCTTTCTTCTCTGCAGAGTGCTGGCGGCACAGACCTGCGGCAGCGTGCATGGCGGCGGCAGGCAATAGAGCCTCGAGACAGCGAAGAGAGAAGCAGGGCTCTTCCGTGCACCTCCACCGACGTATGAGCCGGGGAAATTATACACGCCGCGTCTCTGTGTGTGTGTGTGTGTGACTACTACTATACGCTGGCAGGCTGCCCCGGCCCGCGGTCGACAATGAGATGCGTGACGGGGCCGCACGTCTGATTCGACCCTCACGCGCGCACCGCCGCCGGCATCGAGAGAAAGAAAACGCGCAGGCCGCTGTTTTACTAGAAACCGTGCACCGGTGCGGAGGCTGGGAGCCCCACGCAAGCAGACGGAAATTAGTTCTACGGTAACTATTATTAGGGTCTTACATATAAGAACATACATAAACAGTATTGCAGTGTCATCTGCTCGATTTTCTCCGGAGGAAAGACGACGCTGCAGTACTATTGTGCGTTCTCATAAGGTTGTTTGCAGACCTCTTTGATTTGTCGTCCCGGACTGCTAGAGAAGCTGCTTTCAGCGAATGAGCGTTGGCGTACGCATCTTACGCATCGCCTCAGACAATCCGAGGTATTCCGGGACGACAAATCGAAGAGGCCACGAACTGTAGCGTGGTCTGTTCGATCGTTCTCTGGAGGAGCAGATGGATGCGCGACTGCCAGCTTATGCGCCACGCGGATGCATGAACTACACGGTATATAACTTTTCTGTTATCTGGTTTGCTTTGGACAGCTCGGGCGCTAGCTTGTGCAGCACTGCACCGATTTAGTGGCGCAACGTATAGACAGGGGGACAGGCGGGGAGCAGGGGCATTAAGGGCCTCGCAGACGTTCGGAAAGCGTGGCCGTCGTCGTCGTCAACGACGTTTTACGTTGGTCAACCGCGAAGAAAAAATTGCCTGCGTATGCTGTCGCACAGATACGCAAGCTATGCAGAAACAAAACGTACTAAGCGTCGCCGAAAAAAAAAAAGAAATTGAAGAAGATGAAGACTCCCGACGCGCCATGACCTTCGCAGTCTGCCACTCCCGGCAGAACACGCAGGAGGTCTGGTTCTTGAGGATATCAAACGTGCGGCTATAGTCGCTTTGCGGCTGAAAGGCCGAACTTTCGGAAATAAAGAACATAAATTCCGTAGCCAATGACCGAAAGGAGACTTGGAGACATGCGACATATCTGTCGTATACCTTAGTCGCCGCAGAGACCCTATAGCACACTATCAATACAATGTGGTATAGCGGTTGTTCAGGAGCGCGTTTGCCCCACTGCATGGATCGAGACAATTTTCAGTATCTGCTGCGACAAAGGATAGCAACACTGTTCATGGTTCTACGGCTATCTTTTATTAGCGACGCGAGACAAACCTGCACAGTCACCAAGCTACACAAACCGAAGACGTGCTTTATTGCAACGTTTGATTTATATCTCTCACATCAACAGCTGTCTTCCATGTGCACAAAACCGCACGAAAAGCGGCCACCAACGGCGCTAGCTAACACTCTCACTGCCAGGTTACATATACATTGAAAACAGTGAAGTTCCCACTTGGCGCTCACAAAATATAAAATAACCTAAGAACATGAACGGACGAACATCTCTGCTGTAGCTCAATTAAGTCACTGCACGCGTCATGTACACGTTATGAGTTTGGTTGCCGCCGATTTCTTACACTTCCATTTTCCTTTAACTAAGAATAATACGACCGAAAATTTCATGTTTAATTACTTCTACAGTTCCATTAAAGAACGGAGTTAATTACCCCTATGCGTTGCTTAGCCTTATTGTCTACTTCATGCCATCGTTACCTAATATCGAGCCCCTCAGTTCACCTAATTATTCTCATGTATACTCCACGGTGGCTCATTGATATGGCGATCCCCTGCTGAGCACAGGGGTCGGGTCGTGGCGGCATTTCGATGAGGGGGAAATGTAAGAACGCTCGCGTTCTTAGATTAAGGCACATGTTAAGGAACCTCAGGGGGTCAAAATTTTACATTCATTATTGAGCCTCTCATAATCTGCGTGTTGCTTTGGGACGTTCAGTCTGCATAATCTGATCTTTATTTCCTCCTGGAACAATGAGTACCTTGAGCGTCAAGTCAAAGTTGGCTTCGGACGCTCCATAAACACAGAAGTACACCGGCTCGCGGATTTAGCGCCGGAAAGGCTCAACGTGGCAGCAAGGTAACGAAAGTTCCATACCCATGCGCATGTCCTCTAATGGCTATTTGTGGTGTCTCTACGGGAGTTGTGTAAACAAACACTAGCTTGGGGTTAGGCTTCTATAAAGCTTGTGGCGCACCTCAGCGCCACCTACATCTTTCGGGGATCAGTTGCTCGACGGAAATGACGCTGTTTCCGGAGAGGCGTAACTCAATGCACGGGACTTCTTGGCGGACGACACGACTCGTTACGCCAAGTCGCCCCCCTTTGGTTGCTAAGGCACGCCAGTTCATATGCATCGTAATCTAATGCCTATTTTAATTCTATAGGCTCCGAGACATGCCCGAGGCTGGAAGGACCCATGGAAACAGACTACTGAACGCCGCGTAAGCCAGCACGCAAAGGCATAACGCGATCGCGGAAGCAATGTATGCACGCGATCGGAACGGCTGCTGCTCGACGAGTTGCGTTCAATGATCGGAATAGGCCCTGCGCGGCACGGCAACAGCACTTCGCAATGCGTTCGCGTGCGCCTCGGAAAGTCCGCGAAAACTGCACCGCGCGCGCTCGCACGTCCTATAAAGTGGTAGTTCGTACACCTTGACCCGTAAATCGCCAGACAGCTGAAGAGAATCGAGAACCGTGGAATTTGCGTTTTTTCTTTCTTTTCTTTTTTTTTTCTGCCCGGAGCGGCGGCGGTGGCCGGACAGAAAGAGCAGGAACTTTCCACGCAGCTAAGCGAGCGTTCCTCGATGACCGACGGCGCAGCTAGCGGCGCGGTACGTCGCGGCCCCGTTAGTGCAGCGAGCACAGTTTGCGCGGAGGACCCCGTGATGAGCAATTGCCGGCCATTACGCTGTCTCGGTGGGAACATTCACTGCGTCCACGATGACCGGCGCGAGATGAGGGTCCGGCCCGCCGCGCGGAGCCTATAGCATGCATGTGTACGCTAGTCCCTGCATGCGGCATGACGTTGTGACCTGAAGTGACAAAGCGCGACGCGTTTCTTTGCGATTAAGCCGCGAAGCAAGCATTGAAAAACAGCAGCCGATTGCGAATTGAAAATGACGAGATCTAAATGTACGTTGTAGCCCATTTCGCCGTTCGTGTGCAGCAGTTCGAAGAAAAGGGGTCTGAATGCGAAAGCATTTCAATGAAGTTATCGAAAGAAAATAGAGCCACCGTGAAGGCATCTAAACAAAGTTCAAGGTGTTTTAGTAAACAAGAAATCAGAGTACCTCAATGATCAAAGTAAATATCGGGGACCAAATTCGCAAAGATTATTCTTTGCGAATTCCGTTATCGCTAATGATACGTCCAATGTCATGACGTGGCTGGCTTATGCTCTTACGTACAGATTTAGCGCAATAACGTTTTGTGAATACGGGGCCGGTTTCGTAAACACTTCGTAACAGCACCGTATACAATAAAAGAGCGCACCGACTGACAGGAACCGGCTGCTCGCGTACGGATGCGCCGTGAGGACATGTTGTTGTCTCAAAACAACAACATGTCCTCAACAAATAAGCCAGAAATGACTCGATCGCGATTCATGCATGATCTTCCCAGACTTTTCGCCGTGTTCGCGCTAAGGAAGCGTTAAGCTTGGTGTATGTTGAATGATGATGTCGGGCACACGAATCTATCTGTTTTGCGGCCGTATACAACCGAAACACATTGTTTTCCCGTCGTCTTCGTATCGTATAGTAGTATAAAGTACAAGCAACAGCCTATATAGTAGTCGTCGTTGTTCAAAAAGGTAATCAGAAAGAAACCAACAGATGTCTCTCGTTAAGCTATCAGGGCCGGTATGACGTGGCAATTCCTTTCGTTATTTTCTATTATGTTCTGATCGTTCATCGCACACGACCCGACAATCCTATAATGATAACGCCAGGCGGAGCGCCGCTCGAAACACCGACTCTAAACGCGATAAGAAATAGGTAATGTTCTAAACATGGCGTCTATGATGTGTTTCCGGCTCTCCAATCACTTCCAGTTGTCGCTGAGGCGTGGATTTGGACACAACTTATACAGAGAATTGGAATGGAGCTGCTGCACCATCCCGGACCCCTCCTATAAAGAAGTTGAAAAGGGAACAGAAAGAGTTAGGGCCGACCATGGGTTGAAAGAAAAATGAAAATTGGCCTGTAACCATCGGCGATGATTGTCTGCCAAGTGATAGCTTCACGATAGACCTGCTGCGATAGTATGCCGCTGGGAACACTTACAAGTTACTAGTTAACTCTACAGGTTAATGCTACGAGGTGTGTGCGTGCTGTGACGTTGCACAGCCCAAGGCGTCGAGTCATTCAGATGAATCGCTTAATAGTGTTTTGCTTGATAAGGCTATAGTACGGTCCGGTGGCACTCATTTGAACGAGAATGGTAAACTGGGCGAGTTGGTACTGATTCATGTTTGAACTTTTCGACGGGCAGCCCTATAGAGCTAACACGAAACGTAATACCGGGCAAAGTGCTTTCTCTGGTGTCATCTCGTGTCTTCATTTCGACCCGTGTTAAACTCTAGCGCTATACCCTTCTAACACGACTCATTTGAAGGCAAGTAAAAGAGGACCAAGACGAGGTGCCTATTCCTTTTGGGGATGCATTTTCTTTCCTTTTTCACATACAACTCTTCGTTTCGAAGAGAACTGCAGCAGGGGCAGCGCGCGATAGCACACCTGTTCTCTTTCCCTCCCAAGCCGGCGTCGACAGGCGTCATCCGCTCGTGGTCGGCGGATGGGAGTGGATCGGCAAAATGCGCACTCGGCCCGCCCTTTCCCTCGGCCGGAAGACACCGGCGTGCTCGCGCATACACATACAGAGAGAGGCGGTGCAGATCGGAACCACGGACCACCGGCCGCCGACTGCCACCGGGCGCATGACGGCGACGCCGCCAGAGAGAGACCGCGAGGGAAAATAAAAGGGGGAGGAAGAAATATGGACGATATACGTTCGGAAGGGGACAACGGCTCCGGCGTCGAGCGTACTCACGCGGTGCGCGCCGACGAGCGGTTCCGGCGGGGGAGCGCCCTGAAGCGCGACGCCCGCTTGGTCCGCGAAAATACGTAAGCCGCGTAAGCTGGTCGCAGGCGCCCTCGGCCACGACCGGACTCGGCGTGCCTCGAACGCCGACGCAAAGAAATTTCCAAGAAGCCCTTTGCGGGTTCGCGAGAGTGAAAACGGAGAACGGCGCTGCTCCGTATGGCGTCCCAGAGTTAAATTACAATACATCGTTAAATTAGAATACATGCACCGCACAAAGAGCGATGGAACGAAAAATGTTAGGCGTAACGTTAAGAGACAGGAAGAGAGCGGTGTGGATCAGAGAGCAAGCGGGCATAGCGGATATTCTAGTTGTCATTAAGAGAAAGAAATGGAGCTGGGCAGGCCATGTAATGCGTAGGGTAGACAACCTGGCGTACCATTAGAGTTACAGAATGGGTGTCAAGAGAAGGGAAGCCCAGTCGAGGACGGCAGAAAACTAGGTGGGGTGAAGTTGGGAAATTTGCAGGCGCAAGTTGGAATCAGCTATAGCGCAAGACAGGGGTAATTGGAGATCGCAGGGAGAGGCCTTCGTCCTGCTGTGGACATAAATATAGGATGATGATGATGATGACATGGTCCTGATTGGAAAGGAACGTCTAATCAGCATTCCGACACAGCATACAGTTAGGAGATAGCACGGAGGCCTACGGACTAATTAATGCGCATGTTACAAAGACATGTCCACGTTCGATCCAGGTGGCTCAGTGGCTACGGCCTGCTGTTGGGCAGCAAGTCGCAGGTTCGACTTCAGAATGCACCAGCCACATTCCAATGGAGGCGGAAAAAAAAAACGCTCGCGTGCGTCGATTTAGGGGCACACTGAAGATCCCCGGGTGATCAGACCTAATCTAGAGCCCTCCACAACGGTGCCTCTCAGCATCTGTTTTTATTTAGGATGATAAAACACAGCAATCATAGCCAATGAGTCGCCGCTGTGGTTATGAAAAAAAATGGTTAAGTGACGTCGGGCCTGAATACCGATTACGTGTTTCACTCGAAGAGCAGACCGTTAGCTGTATGAGATGCAGCCAAAAATAGAAATACCGCGGTTCTGATATGAAAATGCGCGAATGTCGAGTCATTCTGCGCTCACATTTAGAGCTTATCCCTCATTCTGTTCACTGTGATACACTTTCAGATGCGGCATCGTATACGACAAGATACGACAGCAATCAGACACGAGAATACAGCAATAGCTCGGCGTTTTTCTTCGGCTCTAGCCGCTTGTCCCATTGCCATTAAAATGACCGGCCTTATCGTTGAAAATCAGCGACGACACGAAGTGACAAGGTTGCGAGCTGGCCCGGCCCGCTCTGTAATCGATTCACTGGGAGAATTCATCTGCCGGGAACAGGCCTGAATTTGGTCACAGCGCGTCCCCTTCTTGCAGTGTATACATCTTCCCCTGCTGCTAACCTCCCCGGCTTTCCTTCTCTATATATTGCTCTCTCCACTAGCTGCTTTGAAAAATAGGCGAGGTCAATATTATCAGCCCACTGACTTCGGTCGAGTTGAAGGCACGCACGCCGGACCGTGCTATGCATTCGACAATCGATTTCATTCTTTTTCACCTGTCTCACGATCGCATTACCTGTTAAAGATAGCCGCTCCGGCCAGAGGCCGCGTTCCCGTCGAGATAAATTCCCGGCGTTCCGACTTCCATCTCATTTGTCGTGACTCGCAGAGGCGATAACGCCGTTGGACGCCGCCGAATTCGCGACTCCCCGATAATCCTGGAAGTTAGGACCTGCCCGGCGTTCGCTTTCCTCCGCAATCCTTCATGCCACGGGTTTCTGCTCACACACGACGATGCCGAAACCACACCAGGCAGCTTGATTGCAAGCCGTTGAAGAGCGAGGCGGGGTGAATGGTCGCCTCCCTCGACGACGACTTCTCTCTCTCTCTTCTTTTTATTTTCCTTTTGTAGATAAGGTACGGTGGCGTTCAATTCTATACGAAGCACGCACACGCCTTTCCTGATGTGTTTCCTCTTGATTTTTTTCGTGATGTGTTTCCACCCTTCCTGGTGCCTAGCTCATTCATACGCGCAGCAAGTGCGGGATTAAGAGGAAAGGAAGACGAGACGGAAATGCAGCCAGGTGTAGAAAAAAGGAGAGAATTAAGCGCCCAAATAAATGATGAGGCGGACGTTACACGTTCGACGACGAGCTCGTTGCCGAATCGGCGGTCCTATATACGCGTATGGCGTACAGTACACCCGCTACGGAAACGCCTGTGAGCAGATATATATAGGGTATTGTATGTATCCTCACGGATGCCGCGATCGCGTGCGGATACTCCCGAGCACGGAGTGTATATCTGTCGCCCATATATATCTGTCCGTTCAGGAGGCGCCTGCGGCGCTACCGAGAACGTGCCTCTAGTCACGATGGTCTTCATAGAGCCCGCGTACTGGGCGCAGTCAGCACAGCCTTCCGGTTGTCTTTTCAACGCGGCGCGACTCCCGTAACGAGACGACTTTCTTGGGACGGGGTCGCATCGATCTGAAGAACGCGCGCAGGTGGTCAATTCCCGCGCGACTGAGAGCGACGAATGTCAGTACACACTTCGGCGATTCCTCCGGGTCAGCTGAAACCGTTTACTGCGACAGCGGCAGGCCTTTCACCGCGGACACCAGCATCTTCCCGAGAACAATGTCCTTTCTCTCTCTCTTCTCTTTTTTTTTTTTTTTGCGTTGCACATAACTACGTCTTCCATCCACTACAGTAGTGATTGTTGTGGCCTTCGCAATATGTGCACAGAGGGCGCCACTCTTAGTGTCCTGCCTGGTGCATACAACCCCGCACGAATTTCCAAACGTCAGAGCTGCGCGGTAGAATGATTTTAGCGTGTTCGGGCTCCTAAACTGCACACTGGGTTCGGACCCGTTCATTGACGATGATGGGCAAAATTTCGTTGTTTTTTTTTTTTTTCGCCATGTGGTGAAGGGGAAGATGTCCCCTGATGACAGTGACGACAACGGTGCAACGGAAAGGACGGACAGGCACAGTGAACCCAGTTTCGAGCTTTGGGACAACTGTAGCAAGTAAAATATAAGCAATGTGGCTACAGAAGCCATCGCCTTGAGGTGACGCACAGTCGATCGATGGGCCCTTCGAAAGGCGCAGAGACTATGCGATTCATCTTTCCCCTCATTTTCCGGCGAATAAAAGAAAAGCTGCTCCCCTCGAGTTCTTCCTGAATGGCGCGCTGCCAGGAACATACCTGCACAGCCCCTCCACACAGGTAATTCTGTTCTTAACTGTGTGCACTGAACAGTTGTTTCTCGGTGGCCTAACGGTGAGACGCCAGGATTGCTTGGCACTCCATGGGACACGTCGAGTGCTACGTGGAGAGCTCTTAATTCGTAAATCGCATTGCCTCAAAACAGCCCTTGCGTGAGAACCGAGCATTTTACATCTGCAAAGTCTTGTTCAGATGAACATGAAGTCTTGTTCCAGTCTTCGGCTGGGGAATGTGCATTTATGAAGTACGTACGTACACACACACACGCACAAAAAAAAAAAAACACGACATGAGAGATAGACCAGCAGGCAGGCAATCTAGCTAGTTGCGCAAAAATATGACCATCCAGATATGGACGTATAATATTACGAACACGTGGTACATTATGACACTAAATACTCACAGAAAACGTTCACGGTCGCATATTTTAGCAGCAGTCAGCCACCGCTCAAAAACGGCGTTAACAGGAGAGCCAGGAGCATGCGGCAGGCACAACTTTCACCCGGATGCTCCAAAGAAAACGAGGCTGTCCACGGAAACGTGCCCCGAGATGCCGTGACAACTCGTTCCTTCCGCGGCGGCGGCCGCACAGAGTAGCACGACCAACGACAGTGACGGGCTCGACGTCGTCATTGCGCTCTCCACAAAGGAAAAATGGTAAGCAAGGGAGGCGGTGGCGTACGTTGCAGACGTCCGACCCGCTTTAAGAATGCCCCGGCGTGAATGCCGACGCAGGTGAGTTCCGGAAAATGAGCGTGTCTTTCGACACTAGCCGGGTCTCTTAGTGTCAGCGAACCCTGCGTTGACGTAGCGGTGTTGTGTGCCTCGCTGCTCTGCGCTGCCGAATCGCACTGTGCTGCTCCCGCTGGTACACGCTGTCATTTGTCTTCGATTTTCTCAACAACGTGAGAAATGAAATGACGTATAGTTAGTTGGTGTATGCTGTGGACTCAGCGTCGTGGCGTCTGAGCCAGACGGCCAGCGGATGCCCCGAGAGATTGACACAGGCATACAAACATGGAGCACCACCTCTACTCGGCCGCGTCCATGTACCAACTGCTGCTACTGCCAAGCTACCCGGGCACGTCCGGCGGTGTGCCACGGGCGCGTGCTCTGAAGCGATGGCGGTGATGGTGATGGCGGGGGCGTGTGCAGTGTGCCCCACAATGCGAAAATAGATGCATAGGCAAAGCCTAGGAAACGGGTAGGTATTAGTGTCGAAGGTATATCAGTGTCGAAGACACTGGAAATTGCCGTACATCCGGCCAAGCTCTTCGTCAGTTCGCTTGCAACTAAAACAACAGAGAAAGCATCACTCTCCCATTCGGAACCGGGAAGAGGAGAGCGCATCTGCTCCCTGCTCTTTCGTTCTTTCTTAAAGAAAAGGAATAAAACTATGCAGCTGTGATGAAACAGCTTCATTGAAGCCACCTGCGTTCTTTCGCCTTCCCGCGCATTGACAATACCGATAGCATCTGTGGAGAGCGCGCACTCCACGCAAGACTGCACGTACCGGTGTACGGACGTCTAATGCTGTACGCGCAGTGCCAGACGCCCGCACCATAACAGCCGCGCGACTTCCACGAAAGTTGAGGGAGGGTGTGGGTTGTGTGTGTGAGTGGTGGCGGAGGAAAAAAAAAAGAGGGGGGAGGGGGCTGCGTTTCAAGCCGAGGAGGTCACGGTGAGGCGTCCCTGATGCGGCTGATCATTAGCCCTGATTTCGAGGCACCCACGGTGCCTGCCTGCTGCGCTGCATTCCTCCCGCTGGCTTTGTTTTTCGAGCGGATCATCCGCCGTTATGCGGAGGAGAAGACAGCGCACGCTGCCACGCATTCGTCACTGTGCGGGAGATACAATGCGTGCGGCGATTTAATGACGAGAAAGGTGTGAAGTCTATATCTACGCGTGACAGCAAAGGTGAAAGGGCGGCCACCTTTCCTTTGGAGGTGAACCGAAAGTTTTGTTGTGTTCCAATTTTTCTTCGCCCTTTGGCAAGTGTGAAGCTGAGGCCTGACGATGACGCGATAACGACGACCACCTAATGATGCAACGACAAGGGCGGACCGACACAGTAAAACCCGTATCGAGTGTAACTACTGCAGTCGCAGTAATGACTCTCGATCAGCATCGATGATAGCCCTCCACAAACAAATACGACTCGGAATGGAGTCGTCATTTAATAATGTTTTCGTGTCCCCTCAAAGGTTCGGCCACAAACGCAGTTTAGAAATGCTCTCGAATTTCCCCCTTTTGCCTTTGTAATGTTTTGCAGACAGAAAATGCGTGCAGGATAGCCAAAGTAAAACGTGCCACCATCTTCCTCTATAATCCGCCAGCATTTTCTCAGCGCGCAATTAAGATGGCGCGGAGGGAAATGGGTCGGTCGAGGTGTACGGTGAGACGCGTCGTCGCGGCGAAGTCTATATACAGGGTGTTTCATTTTTAAAAATTGCCTGTGGCAGATAGCACAATTATAATCCTTGATCTAAACTACTCGATGAGGCGGCGATTAGTTCCACGAGAAATAAAAACGCTTATTGAGTAATTACCATAATTACGCTACGGTAATTAACTTTTTAATTATTTATTTTACGGCACATCTTTCAATCTACGAATTATAGCCGCTGAGTTCGCAAGGCGTATCCACTTAGAACGAATTCTCAGGCGAATTCTCAGGACTGCACCAGTTTCGAGATATTTATTTTCAAAGTGTCCGACGAAATACATGGGCGTTCCAGTTAACTTTGTGCTTCAATGCATAAAACAGCGTTTTCCTGGTACTGGAACGCCCATACATTTCGTCGGACACTTTAAAAATTAATATCTCGAAACTGGTTCAGTCTTGAGAATTCGTTCCAAGTGGGTACGCCTTGCGAACTCAGCGGCTATAATCCGTAGATTGAAAGATGTGCCGTAAAATCATTAATTAAAAAGTTAACTAGCGTAATTATGTTAATTACTCAATTAGGCGTTTTGATTTCACGTGGAAGTAATGGCCGCCTCATCGATTACTTTAGATCAAGGATTATAATTGTGCTATCTGCCACAGGCAATGTTTAAAAATTTGGTGCAGCTAAAATGAAACACCCTGTATACTATACATATGTCAGAAACGGGAAAGAAACGCCGAGAACAGCTTTTTTTTTTTTTTTTTTTTTTTTCCCAGTGGAGGGTATATAATATGACTCGTTCTGTGTGACGTGACATGGAGGTAGACTTCGCACATGCTTTTCTCTGCATAGATCCACTATCGATCATTGCTGGATGGCATTGTGGTTTTCTTTTGAAGCGCTCGCGACGCCATCACTCGGAAAGGCAGCTAAGGATATGCCATGATTGAGTTAACCGACACAGGCAATTCAAAACTTGAAACGAAAGTGGCGAATAAACTTTCATTTCAGTCTGAGCCAAACAGCTACGTGATAGAGTATTATAATTTGCTTTGAAATGAAGGCACGCCGAGTCTATACGCATATTAAGGTCACGCGAGGGGAGTTCATTTTTGTCCTCGAAGTCTCAGATGGACGACGCACTTGCCCTCTTGTGATTGCTTTGCATGATAGAGCAAGCTTCGATTGTACGCACGAGTTGCAATTTGTCATCCGCCCTTTGACAGTGCGGTTCATTGCTTGTTTTGTTTGCCTATTCGATAAAGGCGTGTATAGATGTAGCCTCTTGCATTCAGCTTCCAGATGTCCTTTGCGTGGGCCGAAGAGATCCGTTCAACACCTCCGACTCGGTTGTAGGAGCTTATGTTCTTTCACTTCAGAGAGACTATCAATTTTAAATACGGATTACGAACAACTTCATTGTTGAAACTAAGTACGCGTCGCGTAGACAAGTAACTACACCCCATCCTTTCTTGGGGTACTTGATTATTGATTTGAGCAGACTAGACGGTCGGCCTTTACCGAAGCAAAAGTTTTGGAAGCCTGGCCTCAGAGCTCATCAGTCCTAGAGCTATTCTACAATACCTCAAGGTGAAAGACTTGAGTGCCCGACTCGAGAAACGCTGAGAATCATCCAGTGTACGCGAATAACTTGAAATCTTGTCTCCTTTCTCTTTCTTTCTTTTTTTCACTCCCCCTCCCCACATGTAGGACTACCAACTGGACAGTCTGCTTAATCTACCTGCCTAACCTTTCCTTTTTCTCTCTATCTTGATTAGATCGTTAATCACCGAGCGTTTCCACTACAGAGTGCTAGTTTCGTTTAAATTATTTCTGATAGGCTATTGTCACTGTCTATTATGTAGGAAAACCAAAGTGAATGGACGCGCAAGCGGCATAACTAGCAAGAAACCTGTAAGATCGCTGAAACATCATTTCCACAGTATACTGCGCCAATTTTCTCACCTATATACAGAGAGAAATTATGAAGCGCAATGCCAACGATCTGAAGAATGTTTTGCGAGCTGGACCAATAAGTTGCTTGTAAGTTGTTATATGCACAGTCGGCCACTCGAGATTACGGGACAGGGGATTTGGGAAAAAGTTGAATTTCGAAGCCTGCATGCGCGCATAGTTTCGAATTCAAAGTTTCAACCTATGTAGTAGATTTTGCAACCTACACGGTGATCTATTAAATTAGAAGCGCCAAATCACAATTGTAGTGGAACTCTTGCCCAGAAACGTTTGTTACCAACTGTACGTTAGCTAAACTGCCACACATCACCCTTAAAGAAATGTTTTGTTAGTACCATCTTTGACACCAGGTTGTCATACAAGAGGAATGCAAAGGCAAATTACTTTCTTCACACGTTCAGGCCACGCCTAACTCCACCCTTTCATTGTGCCCGATCGACTGGCAGTCGTATCTGGGCCCCATACGGGCTCCATCCAGCAAGATTCAGCGCGCGACGGGCCTGATTTATTGACTTCCGCCACAGGTCGGCCCGGTGTTGAACTCTTTCCAAGGCCGGCCTCCATTGTCTTTTACGTCCAGCTTCAACAGGGACAAACACCGACCAGCTGCAATCTGGGCTAAATCCACACACCGATCTTTCTCTCTCAACAGAACTACTTCCTCTCAATCGCCCCACCATTTGCCTTACGTTTCTCTCGCTTTTTATCGCCGTCTCCGAACTGCCACGATTCAACGACCAGCGCCGAATCCCGCTCCCTTTCCCTTTCAGCTCGGTCTGCGCACAATCGTTCCGGCTCCTATGCGTTGGAGCTCAGAGGAGTGTGTGACGCACGTGGCTGCCTGTACTGTTGAGTGACCAACGCTCGGTAGCCTCGAACTATAGATGCACGTGGCTGCCTGCACTGTTGTTCGACTGTGTTTGCAGAATGCGGACCACCTTCGCCCGGCGGTACGTTGTCATTTAACGCGTCCCGCGCTGACCGGCCGCCAGGGGGGAGGGGGGGGGGGGGGGAATTTCTACGTCGAAGGCGAGATAGAAACAGGCAGGGCCCGCGTAGAGTTCACGGCTCGATACTCATGCGCCAGGAACACTGCATGCTTTGCCTTCCGTTTCCCCTTCCCCTCTCTCCAAAGAAGGTGGCGTCAGCTTAAATCGCCCGACGAAGCGGAGGCTGTATCCGGGTGCAAGAGGAAGAGAGGGAAGGAAGTGTTTGTAGGAGCAAGTGTAAGCGAGCAAGTGCGGCAGTGTTAACAGCAAAGAGAAGCGGCAAGGGGGAAGGACTATAAACAGAAGAAGAAGAAGAAAAGAACGGTGGCGGAGGAGAGCGGTAAGAGGAAGGCGGCAACAAGAATGCGAGCGAACGGGCCGAAAGCAAAGCGGAGCAAAAAAAGAAAAAAGAGAGAACGCGCAGCTATATGGCCACGCCAGTCACTCAGAAGGCACCGCCGAAAGGCATCGGTCGTCGTCGCCTTTTGGCTTCGGGACTGCGCAGTCCGTCGGCCGCCGAACGAATTGCGCGCGACCACGCATCTGAGAGGCGGCCAGCGGGCCAGGCGGCGGCGACGGTGGAGCCGGAACAAAAGCCGGTCCGAAGGTAACAATGGGAACTGACCCATTTTGAAAGAGTGGCCGAAGCCCAGAGAGGAGAGTGGACTGCTTGCTCCTTCGCGTCCGCACCGTCGTCGACTGACGTGCGTCTGGCAAGCGCGGTTGCCTCCGCTCGGCCGCAAGGGGCACGCAGGCTGGCAGGCGGCACCGCAAACAATCACGCCAACAAGGTTGCCCCTCAAGGCGCGGCGTGAGCGACGCGTGAGAAAGAAGAAAGTGGCGGCTGCATTTTCTTGCGCCTTCGGGTCATCGGCTGCAGCGCCGCAACCGCCGTGGCGATTTTTCTGGGCTGCGCGCGGAGAAATGCGCACTTCGGGAGGGAAACCACGCAGCAACAGGTCGGGAACGCAAATCTCTCAACCAGAGAACTGATATAGAAAAAGAAAGTAAAGAAAGAAGGAAACGACTGAACGAGATCGATCAGGGCTATGAAGTTTGATTGATCCAAGGGGGTTACGCTTTTCTTTCTTTTTTTTTTGTGTGTGTGTGTGTGTGTGTGTGTGTGTGTGTGTGTGTGTGTGTGTGTGTGTGTGTGTGTGTGTGTGTGTGTGTGTGTGTGTGTGTGTGTGTGTGTGTGTGTGTGTGTGTGTGTGTGTGTGTTCTTCCTTTCCTTCGATGTTCTATTCTCGATCTTTCTTATACTTTCAGGATACCCGCCCCTAACGTTCCTTCCTAACGCCACGCAATTATTCGGCGAGTCTCCCACAATGGGGTATAAACGCACCATTGCCTGCAAGAAGGACAATTTCAACAGCAACAATAACAAAGGCGGCTATACATTTAAACGTGTAGGAGCAGGGAGCCAATGCTTCTGCTTCTGGAACGAGAAAGAGAGGTCGTACGGTGTAAATGAGCCGCATTCGAAGATCCGTTTGTGTACACACACAGAAGGCTGCGAAGCAATGAAGAGAAGAACCCACTGAACGTGCTTGGCAAGTGACCGAGAATCGGACGAAGCAGCCCCGGGATGCATTCAGCTTACGCAGTCAAAGAACACAACCGCTAATAGTATAGCCAAGCGGTATGTGAACTAGCTAGTTGTTTCAAAGCAATATATATATATATATATATATATATATATATATATATATATATATATATATATAAGCCATCCAATTCACCCACGTGATAAAGCGATTGTCTGTGCGTGCTTCTGTGTATGCTTGTGTGGGGAACATAGTAGACAAGGAAACAAACGTAAGCAGAGGCGCAAAGTTAACTAACTGCAGCAAACTCACTGTTAAGTAGCCGCTACACTTTTTTTTTTTGGCTCATTAACTAAAACATGAGGTAGACTTCAGACGCACATGAAAGACTAATAGAGAAATAGATGATGGCCGGGTAACTGAAGAGGCTAACCGGTCCGACCACTCACGCCAGACAAAAATGGCTAAGGCATTACGACTAAGTATACAACTTGCGAACTCGCACTCACAAGTAAAGAAATGACGCGCGCACACTCAAAGCTATCTGAAAAAGTTTCACTAAGCCCATGTGGCCCTTAGGAAGGGTAGAATCACTTCTCTCGCGCTCATCATACGTAACATGCAGTGTTTTCCCAAAGGCTGAGTACACGTCCTGCAGCTCAAGGCACGAATCGCGATGCAACTGCGTTGCAACCTGCAGAAACTGTAGCCCGTGCACGATCAGTATAGAGGCTGCCAAGGCACGTAACTGCACATAACAAGTCCTTTCACGCAAGCACGGGATCACGTAACGATTTAACATTCCAATTCTTTTCCTGTTCCCGTTTCGTCAGGGATCCGAGCGGTGCCCCGCCTACGTTATCACAAGGATCGGACGATCGTGGGCGATGGATCGATAAGAAAGGGATAAAATCGAGCGAAAATGCACGATTCACTACATCGGCCTTGGGACACGGTGGCAAGTCCGGCCGACAGCTGAATATCGTGAATGAAGCGGTTATAGCGTGTAGAGAACATCCAGTCGGAATTCGGTGAAGGCAAGCTTGGTTCCGTCAGTAGAGATAGGTAAAACTGATTCTCGAGAAACGGCTGAATTCGGAGAAATACACTGGTGCAAGTTTCGCGCACAACCGTTAGCGTTAACCCGGCCAACAAGAGCCTTTCCATGAAGTTCAATAAAAAGAACGTCCACAGAAAGTCTAATATATGCAAGTTACAAGAAGTCTGCAGAAAGCGCGCGTTATTTCTTTTATGGGATGGTGGAAAATAGTTTTATGCATTCCAGACAGTTGATAAGGCCGTGTTCGTGATATGGCGCCGCTGATAAAGGAACGCATAAGCAGTGGCAATAAACTGAAAGCTTTAAACCAACGGCTGATGGAGGCGAGACCACCAGTGTACTCTCGTCGCGAACGAGGGTCCCTTAAAAAAACAGAGCTATAGAGAAACTTTATATCCTCAGTACACATCGTGTATTCTACTGTGTCTCACTGTAGTTTCATCTTTTATATATATATATATATATATATATATATATATATATAAATGACCGTCATTTAACAATAAATCGTTCAAAGTGTACAGCAGTAAATGTCCTTATACTACGGCCTATGCCCCAAAGCAGTCGTCTTGCGGTCCTTCAAGACTGCTCAGGCAAGGACACGTTTTATGCCAGGAAGACTTAAAGCTTCCAACCGTATCAGTCGACAACGCACGAAGTGCGAATAAATAAATTAGTCGCCTTATCACTCGCTGAGCGAACAACACAGCTCGCTTGGGTAATGCGAGCGCAAGAAAGATAGCGGCGGCGAGTGATCCGGCCATTACGACACTCGCCCTTGTTCCGCGGGCTGACAAGCCATTCGTCACCGAGGCATTCCGCGCTAACCCGGCCGCTTCGCGCGAAAGAAACGCTCGCGGCAGCGGCCCCTGGACGGACGTCTCGCTCATTTCTCTCGGTGTCGGCAAGGTCACGTGCCTGCCTCGACGGGAGCTGTGCATGCACGCACAGCGCTGTTCCGATCGAGCTTCCACACCGAGCAGCGGCAGCTGCGCGACGCGACGCAGGACACGTAAATTTTGTGTTCATTTTTTTTTTACGCCAACAGCTGTAATGCCGATTAGAACACAAAGAAAGAAAGAAACCTGCTGATATCAACGACGTGGAAGAAGTTTCATGAAAGTCTGGGCGTACGCAAACGCAGGTAACACAGAGCAAGCTTCAACAAAATGGTGAACTGAGAGAGTCGGCGAAGATGCATGGTTATGTAAGCGCGAAAAGAAAAACAAGATGGCGCACTTTCCGAGTTCTTAAGCCTTATTGTGACTTTGCTCCCGGGAAGCCTTATTGTGTTCTATAACCATGAACGGAAAATTGCATAGGCAGAAAAGAAAGCTTCACACTGATTGAAGAGAAATTCCTCTTTGGTCCGAGTATAAAAGTCGGCACTCTTGCCATTCCAGAGGCTGTCGCTCTATAGGAAACAGGGCCGAATTCGCAAAGCTTTTCGTTCGTAAGTACGCATTGCAGTAGGCCAGCCGCGGTCGCTAATGATATGTCCAACATCAGGATTGGCTGAAATTTTCTCTTACGAAGGGTTCCAGCGTAAAAGCTTTTTGTGAATACGGGCGCTGATATATTTTTTTTTTCCAAGTAACCGCTATGAGGGTGTTCTACGTAGCCTCATGTCCTACTTTCGTGCGAACGACAAACTTCCCTGTCATATATGTGCATTCGAGCATTAATAACAGGCACGAATCGCATCACATAGAGGCCTCAAACAAGCACCGACAAACGTAGGAAGCCAGGCGGCTTCCTACGACCGATCAATCCGTGTTGCACAACGCGTTTGCTGTAAGTGTTCAACGCCATGTATAGGACCGCGAAATGCGAGCCGTTGTCGCGCCGGCATCTTCGTCACTGTCGTCAGGCCCAGCTATGCGCTGATTCGGGAGGAACGCTTTCTTTTGAGTGGCCTTCTCTCACACTTTCTTTTCCTTTTTTCTTGGGCGTCAAAAAAAAAGGAAAGAAAGAAAGCGCCTGAAATGGAAGCAGGACGCGACACGAGCCGCGCCCACCCACCAACCCCACGTATATATACACCCGCACATATACACCGCCCCGCCGCAAAACACATGTTGGGCCAACCGGGTGGTTAAACTGCAACCGTGTCAGGAGATGTGCGCGCGCGCGCCGAGGCCATTGATCCAGATTGCGGCCGCGTTCTTACTCATCAGCGGCGACGGCGGCGGCAGAAACGCGTGCGCAAAGAATCGGTGCTGGCGATGGCCGCGGAGAAAACGAGGAAACAATTTAGACCACCGCTCGCGTTTCAGAGCAGCAGAACTGGCGAGGCGTGTCGACGCGGCAAACACTGCTGCTGCTGCTGCTTCGGAGGCTGGGGAGAAACGAAAAGGGGGGAGAACGAGAAAGGAGCGAAGTAAAACGATTGACTGCAAGAAAACATAGTCTAACGGCAACACGAGGCGGCCGGCGTCGACCGGGCCCCACCCTGAGCTGCAGGCAAAACTGATTGCTTGCCTTCACGGTACGCGCGGCGCGTTAAAACGCTCGCTCGGCGGAGTCGCATTGTGTGAACACGTGCGCCACCTTCTTCTCCCCGTCATCCTGCAGCGCTCTGGACACCAAAGCGAGCGAAACAGCGACCCGACTTCGACCGAACCCGACACGTGCGCATGTGTGTATACGAACCAGCGGCAAGAACCTCTGTGTACACAACACACAACTCCATCTTCTTCATATACAAACACATACACATTCTGCATATACAAACACATACACCATCCACGCTCCGCACCTCAAGACAAGCCGAGCCCCATCCATAATGGTCGCGCGCTGCGTGCCAATGGTGCCCTGCATATCCATCGGCGCCGGCGTGTGCCGCTGCTGTCCCAAGGGGCCGACGCCAATCGAAAGCGTGACGACCGGTCAGCGATAAGAAACGCGTACACGCCCCCCTACCAGTATACCAGTCTTCCCTGCAGAAATGCCGTTCGCTTTTATTCGTCAAATCGTTGTTGCTCGGTGAGCTTTCGCTGCGGGACGCATTCGCTCATCTCGCGTTTGGCTCGGACATTGTTTCACGTTGGCGGCGGTGAAGCCGACTGGCGAAAAAGACACCGCCCGGAGAAGAACAAAAGCGGCGTCGCGAAGCGTGAAAGCTGCAGAGCATTGTTACGTGAAACCACGTTGTGTTGTGGAGAAAGCCGTGTGTGAGGAGGTGCTGTCTAATATACCATGCGGGGACGCGTTTATGACATTGTGTGTTTTGCTGTGGCTTCAAGCCATTGTGCTTCAATTCCCCCTATCCTTTCTATCTCTCTTTCACTCTCGACAGCTGGCTCTTTAAATATCATCCATTTATATTTAATCGCAAGGCTAGAAGGCTAAATGTTTCCTGCGTGTATTCAACAGATTTTGAGGGCGAAAACGTTTTTTTTTTATTTTTAATATCCATTAAAACATTTTCGCGGCATATCACGTATAAATGTTCCCAAGCGCTATAGCTATGCAATAAAACAAAAGCAGAGCTCACCAACACCGTTCGCACACCGCGAAAAGTTGTGTTAGCCTTGTAAGCAGCAATTGCTAAAGTTTTACAAATCAAGATGCGTTAAATATACAACTGGGTTCTCTTCCCGCATCAGTAGCAATGTTGTTGTCGTGATCCCGGGTCTTATCATCCGTGATCCAATGCAAGAAAGAGTTTTGGTCCGATTAGTATAGTATTTATCAAAAGTTTCAAAATCACAGTCTGTGCCGTCAGGATGCCTGTTGCATGGGGATTTTGTGTTTCGTTTCTCCCAATCATGGAAATTAAGAAAGACAAAGTTATCCTCCTTTGTGAGATAGCTTCGGATCGCGGGATAGCCTCGGAACTCTTGACAAACACTGCGCATCTGAACTGTGCTGTATACTTAAGCCAGTTCGCCAGGTAGAGCACGCGGCCAGAAGTACACGTTGCAAAGGAACGCCATCGACCAGAAGGGCTCGTTTGCTGGCTCTGAGTATATATAAAGCCATTAATATGTTGTAGTGGGCCAGTTTGTTATCAGGCACGGCGGAACGCTCCACGGCGAAGCAGTTGACTGAAGATTGGACATGATGAACATGGGACGAGATGGCTCACAAGAAGCCGCAGACTATAGAGACTTGTTTGTTTTCGCTAGTTGTTTGTTTCCGTCGTCGTCGTCGTCGTCATGAAACATTTATTAGACGGTGGTTTTTAGGCTTTATTCACAGTCATTTGTTCATCAGTGCTCTTTGCCATTGGCAGGCCGCGCTTTCGCTAATAATATGTCTAGCACCAGGATTGGTTAGAATTTGCTCTTACGAACTAGCGTAAGAGCTTTTTGCGAAGGCGGGCCCTTGTGCGTCTTGCGCTTGAGTTCAGCCCGTCCCTTTCTCAGTCCTCAGTCTTGCTTCGCAGCCCAGTGTTCGACTGTATAAAACCACACATGCTCTGACTGACAGTAAGGACGCAGCTCCATAGGCATGAAGACCTCAACGGCGTCAGCATCCCTGACAGGTGGCTCGGAAAAGACGGGAGAAAAACCTAGCCGCGTAGGACATAATGAGCACCCGTCGAAGACCGGCAAGGTTTAGTCGCACAGAGCCATAAACTGAAACAAAAACAAAGCTTTATAAAGAGAAGCGACAGACAACGACCACCTCAACGTCGTCCTCTGCGCGCGCGCTTCGACCGTCCTTGTTACGTACGTTTCTCCGCTCCTTCTTCCTCGATTTGCGCTCTCTTGTTTTAAGACCCGGATGTCTCGCGACTCTTTCCTGCCTGCCTACACAACGCGCTGTTTCTCATGGGGAGGGGTGTGCCAGCCGGTAGGAACTATTTCGGGCAAGCAAAATAAGGCCCGCGCGCGCACACACGAGCGAGTCAATTCTTTTGTTGTATGAGCAAGGCTGCCCGAGTTCCGCACAGTTAACGCCGGCCCAGAGCGAAGCGGCAACAGGAGCAACGTGCATGTAACCATAGCGATACATTAAGCTTCGCGTGTGTCGACGCTTCTTTGTGCTCCCGTCTTCCTTATGCCGTAATCGTCAATGCATTGTAACTATACACGACGTCCGCCCGCTACAGGAGTGCTCGAGCTCATCGAGGAAAGACAGAAGCATCAACTGGCAGAGTGCGAGTTGGTTTGAGCATACCGCTTATTTGGCTTCACTTACAATGCTTGCTCAGATCTTAATTTGTTATTGTGCTAAAAAATACGGCGCATTATAGTTATGTTGGTCGATATCTCAACGGTATCTCAACGGTATCCCAACGGTATCCCATACGGTACGTGCAACGGTATCACGAGTAGCCCCGATGCTGTCGTGACACTCACTTAGCCCCGGGCTTTTCGAAACATCGGGGTCTCGAGGAACTTTCGCAACTGATGTGATTGAAGATCTCTGTCATAGCAGCTACAACCGTAGAACACTTCGTCTATGACACCGCTTCCTATATTCTCCCAGTCTCCCTCTACGCTGCAACCTACGAGTGCACGCAACGTCGTCCCGCTCCCGGAGCGTGCGCCTATAGCAGCTCATCGAGGAGAAGACACTTCAAAACGAGCAAAAAATATATATATGCATCAAGCGGCAAGTGTGCGCGCGTGGACCTCTCCGACAACGAAGGAGGGGGCCGGAACGATCGAGAAGGGGCACGGTTTCACAACTGCTCGTTTTCGTGCGCGGGTTTTTGCACGAGAGACAAGCGGGACTGGGACTGCTGCAGCTTCCTCCGAGAGATACGTCCACGCACACGTATACGTACACTACATGCCCACGCCGCCGACAACAAAGAAATGATACACGGCCGCGCATCATCCCTCGCTGTTGACAAGAAGATAAAGAAAGGACGAGACTGCTGCGCCGTGAAAAGAAAAGGGCGCTCCGTAATACGATTACAAAAGGGGCGAGTTTGGAGCGCTCTTTCTAAAGGGAAGCGGGCATACACATAACGGGGCGAGCTCGGACAGCGAAGCGCGCGTGTGGCGAGTTTTCGAGTGCGGAGGAGGGCCGCCCTTGACTGGCTCGGCTGGGCGTGTCGCGCTGAGCAGGCGAGACCACGTATGTACGTGTATACACTCGAGCGAAGAACTGTACAGTGGGGAGGCCCGTTTCCAGCCCGCCGGAACGACGCTGGCGTTCCACCACGGGGAAAAGATGAGACAAAAGAATCGAAAAATAAAGCACTGCTTGCGAGTACGACGCTGTCCTGCAGCAGGGCCTCCTCCGAGTACCGCTGGAGCGCTGTGTTCAAGTGTGGCGCGCGCGCGTGTGTGTACGTATGTATGTACGTCTCGGTTGGAATCACGTACGTTGTTTGCGCGCCTCTCCCGCTATTATGATTCTTCTTCTCCGTGGAAGTAAGTGTCTCGTGCCCGCCGTGACATTTTGCGAGAGAGAGAGTGGAATTGCTGTCGTTCCGAGAGAGAGAGCGGTATGCGGAAATGGAAAATGTCGGAAAGGTGGAAAAGCGGCTCGGGGTCTGTAAATAGCGTTTCTTTTTGTGTGTGTGTGCGCGTTTGTTCGTTTTTTCCCCCCCATCAGGACATCAGCGTCTAAGAACTCTCGTTCTTCAGGTTCGTATATTACGTTTGTCGCGCAGGACATATGCCGCGCCACCAGTGCTATTTTCTTTTTTTTTTTTTTAATTTCGCTTGCTACGAAGCAATGAAGCTGTGCGTATCCTCCTCCACTTCTTTCTTTCTTCTTATTCTTCGCATGTGTGTTCAGAGCAATGAGGAAGTACGCGGGATATGAGGCGTCTATGCAGCGACGTCGCTGCAGCCAGCACCGATGTCGCTGAGGAAGTACGAAGCGATGAACTCGAGGCTTGCCCTCGGGTATATAATGACTCGCGCCGTTAGGAGCGGACTCGCGGAACAGCAAGGTCACACAAGGTCCTCTGGGGACGACCGTGATGCTCATTCGGCGGACACATTTCTGCACTAGAAACTGTCGCTGGTGTTTCAGTGAAGCGGTATCGCGCATTTCGATGCAGTTGCTGGGCGCAGGCTCGCGCTTGAGTCGGCTGGGCGATCGGCCCTTTACCGCAGCAAGAGTCCTTGGAGCCTGGCATCAAAGCCCGTCAGCCCAGAAATCAACACGAGCTCTTTTGCAATACATGAAGGCGACGCACTTGAGTGCCCGCCTGTAAAGGTAGACGCTGCAAGTTGCACAGTGCGTGTGAATGATCTGGACTTACGCCTTTCTCTCTCTCTCTCTCTCTCTCTCTCTCTCTATTTCACTCCACCACCCACTTCCCCACGCATAGGGTAGCAAACTGGACAAAGTCTATAGTAAATTTCCCTACCTCTCCTTCATTCCCACCGCTCTCTCTCTCTCTCTCTCTGTCTCTCTCTTGAATGCTATACTGAACGTGCCGCACAACTGTGAAGTCATCGGAGTTGTCACACTGAATAAGCCGGCTTCCATCGGATCACCGAAGCTAAGCAGCATTGATGTCGCCAGTCCTTGGGGAAAGCTTGTGCCGGTAGATTTCCTTATGTTATGGGAATTAGGTTACCTCCTATTGATGGATGGTGTTTAAAGGCCCTAAAGCAGCACAATGACTATGAGAGACGATGTATAGCGGAGGCCTAAGGACTAATTAATTTTGATCGTCTATAGGTTTTTTCTTTAAAGTATGCCATTCAAGCTTGGTATATGAGCGTCTTATTTTCCTTTCCGGCCTCATCGGAACGCGGTCGCCGAGGCTCGAAATCGAACCCACAACCTCGTGATCAGCAGCGGAGAATTGTACCCATTGAGCCCACGCGGTGTCCACCTTATGTTAGTGTTTCAGCAGCAGCGGCGAGAAGATACAGCTATCCGTCTTCGAATAATCCCAACATCCTGAGACATCTGTCTTCCGGCCACTCGGCGCTGAGATGTGTTTTTCGAGGTCGGCACAGCGAAGCAACAACCCCTTTCAAGCGAGATCGGCCGATTAATGAAAAATTCGGCCCAACAGCAAATTTATCGCGTCACAAAGACACATTAGGCGATCGTCTGCAAATGGAAGTGGCGCACACAAACGGGCGCTTTGATCGGCTAAGTGATAGCATACCGAGATACGGGAAATACAGAGCCAGCATTCAAGAGGCAAAGGTGACTTCATGTTGATTTCGAAAATAAGTATTTCCCACGAGGCTAAAGTAATGTAAACGAAGCATGGTGCCGTTTATATTCACTTCACGCGGCTACATATATGTGTTGCCATTTCGGGCTGTTTGCCTTGTGTAGCATGACTAATGCTTCTTAGCTTTCTAGGTAGTGAGAAAAGCTCCTCCGTCTGGTTGTGCGACAAAGGCAGTGCCACAGAAGACTGGACGGCCCAACAACAATATTGGTAAACTGCGGTGTGATCTTTAGTGCATGGCATGCAGGGCACATGATCATGCGACACACAAGGTAGACGCTGGTAGTGTGTGGACTTTTTTTTTTTTTTTTTTTTTACACAAAGATTTAGGTTTTATACTTCCTGTGGCAACGTCAAACAGATGTTAAATAGGTATATTAGGTCCATATGTTTGAGTAAAACGCGCTTCAGTAAAAGCAAGACAGCCGCTCTTCATCGTGAGGAAAGCCTTGGTATACGCTAGAAAAGGCGCCAAAACGAAATAAAAGTGGCAACGTCGCTGTTATAGTTATGAGTCTGTCGGTAAATACGGATGACGTTGTATTTTAAAGGAATGGACGACTCGACATAATAACTGCTTCGAGAACTTTTCTTCAACAACAACTCCAAAAGCAAGAAAATACTTTCAAATCCGTGGTGCCACACTGATGTACAAGAGCGGAGGAAGTTGGAGCGAAATCAAAGAAAAATGTAGTTTCGCGTCGACTGTCTCCTCTCCACTAGTATAATCAACACATTTCCGCTAAATGAACGGAAATAGAGTTTTCGAAGAATACTTAGTCACTCTAAACTGATTTAGTGTTGCTCTTTAGTGTCTCTCTAACGTTTTAAGGATTTTTGTCAAAAGCGAGCTTTGCAAGTTCTGCAGTACCACCGACAACAACCTCTGTCCAGCAGCTCCGTGCTTTATCGCTGCTTGAAGCAAGCGCACTTGTGTGTTCGCGAGACAGAACTCTATGGTCAGCGAGTCTAGCGCGCTCACTGGGAACCTTGACCGCACGGCGCTCGACGCCCATCTAATGATAGGTGCGTTCTCTTTACACGCGCAAACATAGATTGCACGGAACTGCCAGAGTCACGATGTCTTAAGGCCGCTTGTGGTGGGCAAGGACATGCCCGCTTCCTGTTTGGTCGAATGCTGCTTTGAAAGGAGAGAATACTGCAGTTTTCTGCCCAATCAATGATCAGACTGATAGTATAATAGTGACATTGCACTGTAACACAGCTGACCAACCATTAAATGGTCATTTGAAGAATAACATGTGGTATTAACGTTGGTACTGCGCAGATACTACCTTCGATGACACCGCGGCGCATACGATACTGCCAAGTGACTGTAGCGAGCTCCCGGCAGTAAAAGGTTTCCGGAGTTCCAGAACGAAGATCACTGAGCGCGCACTTCAGCAATACCGCTGGAAGCGTTGAGAGCGTAGCGGATGGCCGAGACAGGGATGAATGGAATGAATGAATACCAGGAAGGGTATGACACGTTTTCCGTTCCCAGTACACTCGTTCGACCGCTTCCCTTAATTCTCTCTGTACTATTAGAAGCGGAAGCCTCTTACACCTACTGCACAGTGCGAAGTATAAATAAGCGGTGCTTGTCAGACTATACACTTCCAACACTTTAGTAGTGACCTTGAAAAGAATAAATAGAAGGGGGGGGGGGGGGGGGCTCGTCTTTTCAAAGTGGTTTGTCTTACTGAGCTAGGACCAAATTAAGCACTCAAATTATCGTAGACGTGTAAATGAGCTTTCCAAGAAACGAACGGTTTCTCGCGTGCAGCACACCAATCAGAACTAGTTCGCATTTGTGCCTGTGAATAAAAGCTGCCGCTTCTATGAGAGCAGAGCCAACAGATCACGTGAGTGGCGCTGCAGAAATTTTACGTGTTGTCGTGAAACAAAGTTGGCGTGCTGCAGGCGCCAGGTCTGTTGATATGGCAGGTGCGAACAGCGGTTGAGATGTGATCACGTGACGCGTACACGTTCTCTGCCGGATATGAAACTTTTTTGTTGCACGCACGTTTACTTTTGGCGATGGTCTGACCGCGTTTCGTGCTGCAGCCAGCTTGCTAGCTTTGCTTTACAAGCAGCAAGTACAGAGTGAAGGGAACTCTGGAGACCCAACGTCGACGTGGATGACCCATTTGTCACACAGCCGGCAAATTTAACAACACGAACAAATAAATATATGGAATACGCGCACCAAGGGTAACTGGAAAATCCAATTATCAAGGACTACATGGCCAACAAATGACAATACAAATGTAGTAGTTTATTCAACATGGTTGTTAATGTTCCTTTCTTTTTTTCTTGGTACTGATATCTGCGCTCACAATATTTGTTCCTACCCTTATTCTGTGAGTAGGCCATGACGGAAGCTGGTATACTTTCTGTTGGCCTATGCGTTAAGCCTCTGTCAAGACTTCTGTGGCCTCTCGCCCAGACACCCAGCAACGACGACGTACTTTGTGCTGGAGGTTGTACTACAAGCGACTCTGACGCCCTGACGTCCCCTCTGTTTGTCGGTAGCACTAGGACTTTCGCCGGCGCCTACAGGCGAGGTGACGAAATCACGCGATTGGAACGAAGAACGGTTATCGCGGCGCAAGTGTGAATGATGCGCCTTGTCGGCGCGCATGCTTGCCCCGACCGAACCCGCTCCGTGGCGAAGGACAAATCGGTTGCGCTCACTTACCCGCACGCGATGCGCGCTGGTGGTGCAGGCGTCCTCGATCGCACGTGGCCGAAGCACACGTTGCCCATTGTTGGGCTTTGCGCCGTTGATGCACTGGCAGCGGTCGACGACGGGGTCGCGTCCTGGGAACGAGATGCCGCAACGCCGACTGCTCCCGAAGAAGACGGCGGCGATCGACGCGGCGAGGTCGAGTCGTCTTCGGCGAGCCCGCGGTTCGAGCACGCACCCCGAGTAGAAACCAACTTCCTAAGCTGTCCGAACCTCTCTGATAGAGAGAGAACACAGTATCACCCCATCATCAGCGAATCCTGTCTTCTTGTAGCCTCTTAGAATTGCGCTGTTCTAAGACATCAGGCCAATTGACTTTGGTTACAAGTCGAGGAAACTAAGCTGGTCGCGCAATGATTCACGCGCTGGTCATCCGCGCAGCCTGTCTTTCTTTCCTGTTCCTTCTTTTTTAATCTCGTATACCTTAAAGGTCCGGAAACTCGAGCTCGAACCGCGGGCAGCGTTGAGATGGCGATGGCAACACAATCACGCGACCGATTCCATCTGGGAACACGACGGAAAGGCGGCGTCAATCACATGTCACACGGTGCTGCCGCCTCGCGAGACGGCAGCACCAGCAGGCAGGACAAGCTCCAGAATCGCGTCGTCGTTTGCTCGGCGGAAACACAGCGCAGAAGACTCACACGTCGACGCTGTCACGGCGTGATAGACGATACGCCACAACAAACCCGGTTTTTCACCGACACTACAGCACTTCACAAGCTGCGACACCAACACCTTCCTCTCTTGGTTTGCAGATGTAAGCGCGTCCGCGATGCACTACGTGACAGCGCTGAAAGGACCGTATACGAGATGGCGAAGGACGGCACGCACGACACACGATCCGCCAGTACTTTCCGGATGTCAATGCACAACAGTGGCAAGAACCTTGGCCCACAGAATGCTCCGTCGTCTCGCGCATTCAACAGGCGACGACAATTGGCAACCGGAAGATCAGTGCCAGGGACAGGAAACGGCGGGCTTAGAAATAACGGCGTGTTAGAATTTCTATACCAGGCAACATGACTGCACAAAATCCACGGCGACACGTTAAAACATGGTTGATGGTCCTCCAGACAGGTGCGATAGTCAATGCCAGGATCGCATCGCCGATGCGAAGGTGCCACCACAGTATACGCCGATAGGTACGCGGCGCTCCTCCAGACGTGACGTTGTTTTGTTGTAAAACTAATTCACCCACGAGAGCTCACGGCACAAGTTAACGAACTGAAACTGGCGCCACTGCTCTCGGTGTTCTCCAACGCCACACGCGCGCATAAGAAAGAAAACTACATTGGCCCAAATTTAGTCTGCGGCTCGGCGACTTCCAGTTCACAAACTGGCTCAACAGTTGGAAGCTACACACAAGCTCGTAGTGGTAAATCGATCGGACGTCCGGTTCCGTCCTTCAACTCGAACACCGCTCCATCAAAGTTGAAATTGGAAACGCCGTCGTCGTCGGGTGAAGAATACACAATCCACACAAACACTGCATCGCCGAAAACGAAATGATGCTTGGCGCGGAGAGTCGATCACGAAGCACACGGGAAACAATCGCCACTCATTGTCCGACGAAAAACCCTATCAGCACATCTACGGGGGCTTCTGATAAAGCCAAGTGACACGATCCGTAAAAAGGACTGAGAAGACTCCGCACGGCGTTTTCACTTCACTTTTCACTCGCGACGAGCGGCACTGCACAATGTGAAGCGTGCGCGTGTGCTTATCTATCTCCGCGACGTGCTGGCTCCGCGTGGCTTCAGCAACAAGCTGCGTCGTCGTCGTCACCTGCAGCAGTCGCCGTCAATGTGGAGAGGGACCGGCCGGCTCGGCACAGCCGGTGCTGCGGGTGGCGGTTGTGGCGCGGCCGCCGCCAGAGCCAGGCTCTGCCAGTCTCTGCGACCGGCACGCGTGTCCCGTTGGCGAGGCCGCGAAGGGAGAGAAGGCAGGGATGCCCGGCCCGAAGAGCGCGTTCCCGAGCGCTGCTGCTGCTGCTGCTGCCGCCTCGACGGCGTGCTCTCGCGTTTGCGCGCCGCGTTGGGCTACGGCGCGCAGGCGATCTTTGCCGTTCTCCTCTCTCCAGCCGCGGCGTCCTCAGCGCCGCCCGAGGCAACGGAGAACCAGACGACGGGGCGGTAGCAAGTTGCCCTGGCAATCCCCGGAAGAAAGCGGATAATAATATCAACAAGGTGACGCGCCGAGTATGCTCGGAACGTGCTTCGGCTACTGCGTCTGTAAAGAAAGAAACACGGCAAAAGGTGGATTCCGGAATAATATGTAGGCCAAATACGGGTAAACTCTCGGGAGCCCTCAGAGAGGCTCTCCGTCCGTCTCAATTCCTTTGGAATGCGGAGCTCGAAGCCTCCGGCGAATCCCAAGAGACGATCTCGGCGATCCGGCTCAGGAAAGCGTTTATCGGACGGGCCGCGGAAAGCGTCTTTTTCTTTATGGCGCCGCCTTGGGTTTGTATTTCGAGTGTGGAGGGCAAGGCTTTCTCGCCGTGTCAAGCAGTAAAACGAGCTCGTACTCACCTTCTCTTCGCCTTGATTCCAGATGAGAGCGTTTTTGTGGGCGCGAAAGTTGTGGCGCTCTGTGTCGCATTGAACAAGACTGACCGTGAAGCCGCAAGGTACGTTGAAAGCGTAAGCTTGTCAAGCACCTTCGCGCTATGCAGTCTCTAGACACTTTACTCCAAATGCAAATTCTTCCCTCCCATTCTGGTTTACAGCATGAAAGTCAGACGAGTGTGACGCTGACAATGTCCGTTTCGTGGATGTGTTATAATGAATGCAACGAAAGTATTCAAAATGATGGTCATTCGGCCAGTCATAAAAGATCATGCTGCGTACTTTCATTTATTTCGCTGATCATCGCCAATAACGTGTTTTGCTTAGCCGTTCAAACATACTATTCCTTAGTAGCTTCCATGTGATAAGCAAGGCAGCTAAGTTCAACGACGATACGTGCAAACATCCCCAAAATAACAAAAGGCTTGCCTGGTTTGCTGTAACGTGATCAAGGAAGGTCAACGATACGGCACTGAAAAAAGAAAAGAAGCACAGTTTGGCGTAAATCATCTTTTTATATGTCCCCAGCGTTTCCCATTAAATATGCTTCCTCTAGGCCTTGCCACGTGAAGTTACGTGTGCATAGTGGACCAATGTGAAAGTGAACACACGATTTACGTTGCAGATTACTGAAGTGTCCTAGCTTATGGCAATGAAATGATAAAGTATACCAAGGACAATTTCTTGAACGTACCAGCAAGTCGCGTTAAACCCGTACCTCCACAATAATCGTTCTTTGAATATCAATTAGGTGTTCCCTTTCATACTGGTGGCGCCCTGTATACCTAAGCGCGCGGTCCTTCCGTTAGCCATAAGAGACGCTAGCTCAACCGTTCAAGCGAGCTCGCCAATGGTGGCTTTCATATCGATTAAAGCGATAAGCGTGCCTCTGGGGGTCATAGAGACGGCGAAAGATTACGTAGTATAAATGCGTAGGGAGAAAACGCCCGCGTAGTTATATTTAGCTACACGTTAAAGAACACCAGGCGGCCTAAATTAATCCGCACACCTTACACTATGTATGGCGTCTCTCACAGCACAGCTGCAGTGTTTGCGACGCTCAACCCCGTCAATAATTAATATTTCGAACGACTGAGACGCGGCGAAGAGTGAACAGGGGTGCTGTAGAATTTATTTTAGGTTCTTTTTTTTTTTTGTTCTCGTTCTTCCTGTCGCTCTTGTGCTTGCCCTACTTCTTTCATGCATATGCATGATTAGTAGCCCTCGCCGACTGGCGGTCGGCCAGCCGTCGGCAGTATACGAACCGCTTCCGATAAGGAGCCGCCGACTGTAAACGCCCCCATTATCAGGGGCGCGTTAGTGCGCGGCTGCAGCATGCGGGCCAGTCGAGACCACCGTACGGGAGAGGGTATAGGCAGATCTCACGTTCGCGCTTGTAAATTTTACGACTCTACGACCGGTCCCACCCTGCATGCGACTGGGACAAGGGCGATGCTAAAAGCAGGAGCCCACCCTCCGCTATAGAAAGGTAGCTTCACCCATGTACTCGCACATACTTCAACCTTACATTATGAGTTATGTGTTTAAGAGAGATACTAACAAAAAGGAAAGTAAGAACAGTAAGGTTAACCAGATGATATCTCCGGTTGGCTGCCCGGTACTGTGGAAGGAAGTACGAAAGAGGAGAAAAAGGAATGTAAAGAAGGTACGGATGAACAATACAAAACTGTGTGGGTGGTTTGAGACAGTCCATCTATAGGCGCCACATGGTCACACAGTGCCTGTGTCACATACAGGGACGTACAATGTCACACGGTGAACAGTGTCGCATGTACAGTCACAATTTGTTGCATACCCCGCTTTCTTCTTTGTGTGCTATACGGGACACCGCACACGACCTTCATCTTTTCTCATTCAATAAGGGCTCTCTTTCTTGAGTGGCGCCAACGTCTTCTCACCTCATTCATCTCGCATTGAAAACAAAAGTTCATGACGATTTTGTTAATGGTTTCTCCTATTTCTTGAAATGTAGACCTGGTATACACATCCACGCTGTTAGTTGAGAAGCTGAGCCTACTGGTACCGTGGTACCTTCACCGCTGAAGCCTCCTGCCAGTCTTAGCACGTGCCAGCTAAACCGCACCGCGCCCACCCCTGGCGCAGCTTAGCTGTAGCACGTGCAAGACTGGCAGGTGGCGCGGAAACGGTAGCAGTACGTACAGTGTATAGAGCGGTTGCAGCATGCACTTTTGTTAGTGCTTACGCCTTTAGATATTCGCCGTCTGTATGAAATGTGCAATACATCCGCGATCAGAGTCGCCACGGTGGTCGGTCTCTTGTGCAGCGCGCTAGCATGCCTCCTCGTTTACGTAGAGCTCTGTATCCCTGCGTGTGTTACCTAAGTCGCACCAACGGCCTGAGACAGATGCAGTCGTGGAGCAACCTCTTATAACTTGACACTCAAGGTGAGCCTACTCGCAGAAAGGATTTGAAGAAGAAGAATAAGCCCGAGGAGGTTGAGGAGGAGAAAAACCGGACTCTTGTGGTACGTCCCCCCCTCCCCCCTCCCTACCTCTCAGGTTCATGGCATCATTTGTTGGGATATCCCGCAGTAAAGAGCCTCCTATATTATTAAAATTATGCAAATCTTGCGCAATGTGGTCAGTGAGTGAGTGAGTGAGTGAGTGAGTGAGTGAGTGAGTGAGTGAGTGAGTGAGTGAGTGAGTGAGTGAGTGAGTGAGTGAGTGAGTGAGTGAGTGAGTGAGTGAGTGAGTGAGTGAGTGAGTGAGTGAGTGAGTGAGTGAAATAACTTTATTTAGGTCCAGAGAAGACGCAGGGGAGACACCGTGTCACCCGGCTAGTCCCACGTTGGGACCGCCAGTCTTCTGCCATTTCCACCGATGTTATGCAAATCTTGTTGAGGTCCCCCTAAATCTTTTGTAATTTCATCTCTATTCGCTCCTCTCTCTCTCTCCCTGTCATCTTTGTGTTCCCGTTTCCCATTCCCCCGGTGTAGGGTAGCCAACCGGACGTTATTCTGGTTAACCTCCCTGGCTTCTGCCTTTCTCTTTCCTCCCTCCCATTCAATCGGGGTACATTTTACTAAAATCTCCTACATATCTTGATCAATGTTTGCCTTCACTCTACGTATGCTTTTTACCGTATATACTATCTTACATAACATCTGGCTACGATCGGATCGCATTCTGTATTCTATCCATCTGTCGTATAGGTTGCACATCCAAATTCACTGTGATAAACTTTTTAAACCGCAAACAAGAGACAAGGCACAAAAGGAAGGTCAAACACAGGGCAGGCGAATGCACTGTGCATCACTTGAAGGCTTCGCTACGAGCTTAAGTCGCGAGAGACGTGCTTGAATGTTCCGTTTACGAGAAAATTATGGAAATTTTTTTTCTACTGTACGTACGAACGGAATTGGCACGGTGTCCAAAATATTCGTAGAAAATTGCGCAAAGCCTAAGAAATTGCTTAACTGTATGCGGGGACGTTACAGGATATACTGGTTTTCACTTGTCTTTCGAGTTCCGGAAACTTCTGCGAGCAGTTGCACGGTACCTGTACCTTATGATGCCTGAAAGGTTCGGCGCCAGTGCTCTTAGGTATGTTAGTGGTTTTGTATTCTGTTTAGTCCCGATCCTGGCCACAAAGGCCACTTGAGACGACAGAGCGCTAACTACGTGAAGCGGCTGTAAACAGCGGATCCTAATCTTCCCAGCGCCACCGAAGTCACTCACAACTCCCACACCGTCGTCGACTGGACATTGTGTCAAAACCACGAAAAGGAGGTCCCGTAGTGCTTATAAAATGACGTCAGTTCTCGCCGATGGTTCCCCGAGTATGATGTCAGGATGCGCCAGTGGCAGAAGCCGCACATGATGTCATGCCCTGCAGCACGGCGAGGTTGCTACACAAAATTGCATTGCCATGCAACATTGCATTACTGCAAGCCTTAAGGACGGCGCAATACGCATGCAGGAACACAGAGAGCCGTCCTGGTTTTTGTTAGGTGAAGGCGGTCTCACCTTTGTTGACAGCGCGCTGTCAGCAACCTAACATGCATAAACATTAGGGGCCGAATTCACAAAGCCCTTCTTTCGTAAGTGCTATTTGCCATTGGCCAGTCGCCTTCGATAATAATACGTCCGACATCAGGATTGGCTGGAATTCGCTCTCACGAACAATTCTAGTATAAGAAAGTTTTGTAAATATGGGCCCAGTTCTGTACGGAAACGTTCCTGTACGTCTTAATTGCTGAGGGTCATAGCTCGGACATGGTGAGGGTCAGAAAGAACGTGCGCTCGCCTATAGCTGCTCGATCATTGCGAACACGTTCCCTTTCCTATGCGCCCAGTAGTACCCCACTATAGTACGCCATCATCGACCTGCTCGAGTAAACCATTGTGGAAAACAAAGCCTGATTTGACGCCCTTTTTGGTGAAGCTGCGCCCCTCTGAGAGTTTCTTTGTAGCGTCAAAAGCCGATGTCGTCAATCCGAGTCGCTGTAATGACGCTGTCATGCTACAGTACGGTGCTGCGTTGTCGTACTCGGACTCCGTGTGCAGCACGAAACAGCAGGTCTCGATGCTTGGTAGGCACCGCCAAGTTGGTAGGCACCGCCAGCACCGCGGCGTAGGGGGCTAGATAGATCGATCACACTCAAAACGCTCGAAATCCGCAAAGAATGCTTCGCATTAGAAGAGAACCCGGTTATCTCGGCCTGTCACTCTATGGGATGCGGTCACTTTTGTGCGACATGAATGCCGAGCGCGACGCCATATTTACTAATAACAGCGTGAAAAGCAATGGACGTGACCAAAACATACATACAGTGCTTTGCGAGCCTGTTTTTCTCATGTCACTTGCTTTGCGCGCGTTTGGTAGTTGATCATGAATAT